>NC_142406.1:7746879-8004379 GCF_059441095.1 Idiotropiscis lumnitzeri
GCGAGGACTTCAGTTTTCAAATTTAATATAGCTTTGCTCATTCGTTTGTGAACTGAAGGGTTGGTGGTTCAAGTTCACTGGGACAAAGTCAAGGGATTCTGAGTGCTCTTCGTGGCAACTCCTTTGGCAAAGAATTGGCTAATATGTGTAAAATCTTAGCAGTAGACATGTCTCTGTGGCGCAATCGGTGAGCGCGTTCGGCTGTTAACTGAAAGGTTGGTGGTTCAATCCCACCCAGGGACGTGCACAAGCATTATGGTTTTCAAATTTGGTCTTGGTTTGCGCATTCGGTTGTGAACTGAAGGTTTAGTGGTTCAAGCTCACCTGGGACCAAGACAAGGGTTTCTGAGTGCCCTTTTGCTGCAATGACTTTGGCAAAGAATTGGCTTATATGTGTAAAATCTTAACAATAGATATCCTATTTTACATGTCTCTGTGGCGCAATCGGTGAGCGCGTTCGGCTGTTAACTGAAAGGTTGGTGGTTCAACCCCACCCAGGGACGCACGCGTGGACTTCAGTTTTCAAATTTAATATAGCTTTGCTAATTCGTTTGTGAACTGAAGGGTTGGTGGTTCATGTTCACCTGGTACAAAGTCAAGGGTTTCTGAGTGCCGTTTCTTGGCGAAGAATTGGGATATATGTGTCTAATGTAATATTAGTAATCCCCTGCATATGTCTCTGTGGCGCAATTGGTGAGCGCGTTCAGCGAGTAACTGAAAGTTTGGTGGTTCAAGCCCATCCAGGGACGCACACAAGGATTTTGGTTATCAAATTTGATATCGGTTTGCACATTCGGTTGTGAACTGAAGGGTTGGTGGTTCAAGTTCACCTGGGACAAAGTCAAGGGATTCTGAGTGCTGTTCGTGGAAAATCCTTTGGCAAAGAATTGGCTAATATGTGTAAAATCCTAGCTGTAGACATGTCTCTGTGGCGCAATCGGTGAGCGCGTTCGGCTGTTAACGGAAAGGTTGGTGGTTCAAGCCCACCCAGGGACGCTTGCGTGGACTTCAGTTTTCAAATTTAATATAGCTTTGCTCATTCGTTTGTGAACTGAAGGCTTGGTGGTTCAAGTTCACTGGGACAAAGTCAAGGGATTCTGAGTGCTCTTCGTGGCAACTCCTTTGGCAAAGAATTGGCTAATATGTGTAAAATCTTAGCAGTGGACATGTCTCTGTGGCGCAATCGGTGAGCGCGTTCGGCTGTTAACTGAAAGGTTGGTGGTTCAAGCCCACCCAGGGGCGCACGAGTGGACTTCAGTTTTTAAATTTAATATAGCTTTGCTCATTCGTTTGTGAACTGAAGGGTTGGTGGTTCAAGTTCACTGGGACAAAGTCAAGGGATTCTGAGTGCTCTTCGTGGCAACTCCTTTGGCAAAGAATTGGCTTATATGTGTAAAATCTTAACAATACATATCCTATTGTACATGTCTCTGTGGCGCAATCGGTGAGCGCGTTCGGCTGTTAACTGCAAGGTTGGTGGTTCAAGACCACCCAGGGACGCTCGCGAGGACTTCAGTTTTCAAATTTAATATAGCTTTGCTCATTCGTTTGTGAACTGAAGGGTTGGTGGTTCAAGTTCACTGGGACAAAGTCAAGGGATTCTGAGTGCTCTTCGTGGCAACTCCTTTGGCAAAGAATTGGCTAATATGTGTAAAATCTTAGCAGTAGACATGTCTCTGTGGCGCAATCGGTGAGCGCGTTCGGCTGTTAACTGAAAGGTTGGTGGTTCAATCCCACCCAGGGACGTGCACAAGCATTATGGTTTTCAAATTTGGTCTTGGTTTGCGCATTCGGTTGTGAACTGAAGGTTTAGTGGTTCAAGCTCACCTGGGACCAAGACAAGGGTTTCTGAGTGCCCTTTTGCTGCAATGACTTTGGCAAAGAATTGGCTTATATGTGTAAAATCTTAACAATAGATATCCTATTTTACATGTCTCTGTGGCGCAATCGGTGAGCGCGTTCGGCTGTTAACTGAAAGGTTGGTGGTTCAAGCCCACCCAGGGACGCACGCGTGGACTTCAGTTTTCAAATTTAATATAGCTTTGCTAATTCGTTTGTGAACTGAAGGGTTGGTGGTTCATGTTCACCTGGTACAAAGTCAAGGGTTTCTGAGTGCCGTTTCTTGGCGAAGAATTGGGATATATGTGTCTAATGTAATATTAGTAATCCCCTGCATATGTCTCTGTGGCACAATTGGTGAGCGCGTTCAGCGAGTAACTGAAAGTTTGGTGGTTCAAGCCCATCCAGGGACGCACACAAGGATTTTGGTTATCAAATTTTATATCGGTTTGCACATTCGGTTGTGAACTGAAGGGTTGGTGGTTCAAGTTCACCTGGGACAAAGTCAAGGGATTCTGAGTGCTGTTCGTGGCAAATCCTTTGGCAAAGAATTGGCTAATATGTGTAAAATCCTAGCTGTAGACATGTCTCTGTGGCGCAATCGGTGAGCGCGTTCGGCTGTTAACTGAAAGGTTGGTGGTTCAAGCCCACCCAGGGACGTGCACAAGCATTTTGGTTATAAAATTTGGTATTGTTTTGCACATTCGGTTGTGAACTGAAGGGTTGGTGGTTCAAGTTCACTGGGACAAAGTCAAGGGATTCTGAGTGCTCTTCGTGGCAACTCCTTTGGCAAAGAATTGGCTAATATGTGTGAAATCTTAACAGTAGACATGTCTCTGTGGCGCAATCGGTGAGCGCGTTCGACTGTTAACTGAAAGGTTGGTGGTTCAAGCCCACCCAGGGACGTGCACAAGATATTGGTTATCAAATTTGGTATCGGTTTGCACATTCGGTTGTGAACTGAAGGTTAAGTGGTTCAAGCTCACCTGGGACAAAGACAAGGGTTTCTGAGTTCCCTTTTGCTTCAATGACTTTGGCAAAGAATTGGCTTATATGTGTAAAATCTTAACAATAGATTTCCTATGGTAAATGTCTCTGTGGCGCAATCGGTGAGAGCGTTTGGCTGTTAACTGAAAGGTTGGTGGTTCAAGCCCACCCAGGTACGTGCACAAGCATTTTGGTTATCAAATTTGGTATCGGTTTGCACATTCGGTTGTGAACTGAAGGGTTGGTGGTTCAAGTTCACCTGGGACAAAGTCAAGGGATTCCGAGTGCTCTTCGTGGCAAATCCTTTGGCAAAGAATTGGCTAATATGTGTAAAATCTTAGCAGTAGACATGTCTCTGTGGCGCAATCGGTGACCGCGTTCGGCTGTTAACTGAAAGGTTGGTGGTTCAAGCCCACCCAGGTACGTACACAAGCATTTTGGTTATCAAATTTGGTATCGGTTTGCACATTCGGTTGTGAACTGAAGGGTTGGTGGTTCAAGTTCACCTGGGACAAAGTCAAGGGATTCCGAGTGCTCTTCGTGGCAAATCCTTTGGCAAAGAATTGGCTAATATGTGTAAAATCTTAGCAGTAGACATGTCTCTGTGGCGCAATCGGTGACCGTGTTCGGCTGTTAACTGGAAGGTTGGTGGTTCAAGCCCACCCAGGGACGCTTGCGTGGACTTCAGTTTTCAAATTTAATATAGCTTTGCTCATTCGTTTGTGAACTGAAGGCTTGGTGGTTCAAGTTCACTGGGACAAAGTCAAGGGATTCTGAGTGCTCTTCGTGGCAACTCCTTTGGCAAAGAATTGGCTAATATGTGTAAAATCTTAGCAGTGGACATGTCTCTGTGGCGCAATCGGTGAGCGCGTTCGGCTGTTAACTGAAAGGTTGGTGGTTCAAGCCCACCCAGGGACGTACACAAGCATTATGGTTTTCAAATTTGGTATTGGTTTGCGCATTCGGTTGTGAACTGAAGGTTAAGTGGTTCAAGCTCACCTGGGACCAAGACGAGGGTTTCTGAGTGCCCTATTGCTAAAATGACTTTGGCCAAGAATTGGCTTATATGTGTAAAATCTTAACAATAGATACCCTATTGTACATGTCTCTGTGGCGCAATCGGTGAGCGCGTTCGGCTGTTAACTGCAAGGTTGGTGGTTCAAGCCCACCCAGGGACGTGCACAAGCATTATGGTTTTCAAATTTGGTATTGGTTTGCGCATTCGGTTGTGAACCGAAGGTTTAGTGGTTCAAGCTCACCTGGGACCAAGACAAGGGTTTCTGAGTGCCCTTTTGCTGCAATGACTTTGGCAAAGAATTGGCTTATATGTGTAAAATCTTAACAATAGATATCCTATTTTACATGTCTCTGTGGCGCAATCGGTGAGCGCGTTCGGCTGTTAACTGAAAGGTTGGTGGTTCAAGCCCACCCAGGGACGCACGCGTGGACTTCAGTTTTCAAATTTAATATAGCTTTGCTAATTCGTTTGTGAACTGAAGGGTTGGTGGTTCATGTTCACCTGGTACAAAGTCAAGGGTTTCTGAGTGCCGTTTCTTGGCGAAGAATTGGGATATATGTGTCTAATGTAATATTAGTAATCCCCTGCATATGTCTCTGTGGCGCAATTGGTGAGCGCGTTCAGCGAGTAACTGAAAGTTTGGATGTTCAAGCCCATCCAGGGACGCACACAAGGATTTTGGTTATCAAATTTGATATCGGTTTGCACATTCGGTTGTGAACTGAAGGGTTGGTGGTTCAAGTTCACCTGGGACAAAGTCAAGGGATTCTGAGTGCTGTTCGTGGAAAATCCTTTGGCAAAGAATTGGCTAATATGTGTAAAATCCTAGCTGTAGACATGTCTCTGTGGCGCAATCGGTGAGCGCGTTCGGCTGTTAACTGAAAGGTTGGTGGTTCAAGCCCACCCAGGGACGCTTGCGTGGACTTCAGTTTTCAAATTTAATATAGCTTTGCTCATTCGTTTGTGAACTGAAGGCTTGGTGGTTCAAGTTCACTGGGACAAAGTCAAGGGATTCTGAGTGCTCTTCGTGGCAACTCCTTTGGCAAAGAATTGGCTAATATGTGTAAAATCTTAGCAGTGGACATGTCTCTGTGGCGCAATCGGTGAGCGCGTTCGGCTGTTAACTGAAAGGTTGGTGGTTCAAGCCCACCCAGGGACGCACGCGTGGACTTCAGTTTTCAAATTTAATATAGCTTTGCTAATTCGTTTGTGAACTGAAGGGTTGGTGGTTCATGTTCACCTGGTACAAAGTCAAGGGTTTCTGAGTGCCGTTTCTTGGCGAAGAATTGGGATATATGTGTCTAATGTAATATTAGTAATCCCCTGCATATGTCTCTGTGGCACAATTGGTGAGCGCGTTCAGCGAGTAACTGAAAGTTTGGTGGTTCAAGCCCATCCAGGGACGCACACAAGGATTTTGGTTATCAAATTTTATATCGGTTTGCACATTCGGTTGTGAACTGAAGGGTTGGTGGTTCAAGTTCACCTGGGACAAAGTCAAGGGATTCTGAGTGCTGTTCGTGGCAAATCCTTTGGCAAAGAATTGGCTAATATGTGTAAAATCCTAGCTGTAGACATGTATCTGTGGCGCAATCGGTGAGCGCGTTCGGCTGTTAACTGAAAGGTTGGTGGTTCAAGCCCACCCAGGGACGTGCACAAGCATTTTGGTTATAAAATTTGGTATTGTTTTGCACATTCGGTTGTGAACTGAAGGTTAAGTGGTTCAAGCTCACCTGGGACAAAGACAAGGGTTTCTGAGTTCCCTTTTGCTTCAATGACTTTGGCAAAGAATTGGCTTATATGTGTAAAATCTTAACAATAGATATCCTATGGTAAATGTCTCTGTGGCGCAATCGGTGAGCGCGTTAGGCTGTTAACTGGAAGGTTGGTGGTTCAAGCCCACCCAGGGACGCTTGCGTGGACTTCAGTTTTCAAATTTAATATAGCTTTGCTCATTCGTTTGTGAACTGAAGGCTTGGTGGTTCAAGTTCACTGGGACAAAGTCAAGGGATTCTGAGTGCTCTTCGTGGCAACTCCTTTGGCAAAGAATTGGCTAATATGTGTAAAATCTGAGCAGTGGACATGTCTCTGTGGCGCAATTGGTGAGCGCGTTCGGCTGTTAACTGAAAGGTTGGTGGTTCAAGCCCACCCAGGGACGTACACAAGCATTATGGTTTTCAAATTTGGTATTGGTTTGCGCATTCGGTTGTGAACTGAAGGTTAAGTGGTTCAAGCTCACCTGGGACCAAGACGAGGGTTTCTGAGTGCCCTATTGCTGAAATGACTTTGGCCAAGAATTGGCTTATATGTGTAAAATCTTAACAATAGACACCCTATTGTACATGTCTCTGTGGCGCAATCGGTGAGCGCGTTCGGCTGTTAACTGAAAGGTTGGTGGTTCAAGCCCACCCAGGGACGTGCACAAGCATTATGGTTTTCAAATTTGGTATTGGTTTGCGCATTCGGTTGTGAACTGAAGGTTTAGTGGTTCAAGCTCACCTGGGACCAAGACAAGGGTTTCTGAGTGCCCTTTTGCTGCAATGACTTTGGCAAAGAATTGGCTTATATGTGTAAAATCTTAACAATAGATATCCTATTTTACATGTCTCTGTGGCGCAATCGGTGAGCGCGTTCGGCTGTTAACTGAAAGGTTGGTGGTTCAAGCCCACCCAGGGACGCACGCGTGGACTTCAGTTTTCAAATTTAATATAGCTTTGCTAATTCGTTTGTGAACTGAAGGGTTGGTGGTTCATGTTCACCTGGTACAAAGTCAAGGGTTTCTGAGTGCCGTTTCTTGGCGAAGAATTGGGATATATGTGTCTAATGTAATATTAGTAATCCCCTGCATATGTCTCTGTGGCGCAATTGGTGAGCGCGTTCAGCGAGTAACTGAAAGTTTGGTGGTTCAAGCCCATCCAGGGACGCACACAAGGATTTTGGTTATCAAATTTGATATCGGTTTGCACATTCGGTTGTGAACTGAAGGGTTGGTGGTTCAAGTTCACCTGGGACAAAGTCAAGGGATTCTGAGTGCTGTTCGTGGAAAATCCTTTGGCAAAGAATTGGCTAATATGTGTAAAATCCTAGCTGTAGACATGTCTCTGTGGCGCAATCGGTGAGCGCGTTCGGCTGTTAACGGAAAGGTTGGTGGTTCAAGCCCACCCTGGGACGCTTGCGTGGACTTCAGTTTTCAAATTTAATATAGCTTTGCTCATTCGTTTGTGAACTGAAGGCTTGGTGGTTCAAGTTCACTGGGACAAAGTCAAGGGATTCTGAGTGCTCTTCGTGGCAACTCCTTTGGCAAAGAATTGGCTAATATGTGTAAAATCTTAGCAGTGGACATGTGTCTGTGGCGCAATCGGTGAGCGCGTTTGGCTGTTAACTGAAAGGTTGGTGGTTCAAGCCCACCCAGGGGCGCACGAGTGGACTTCAGTTTTTAAATTTAATATAGCTTTGCTCATTCGTTTGTGAACTGAAGGGTTGGTGGTTCAAGTTCACTGGGACAAAGTCAAGGGATTCTGAGTGCTCTTCGTGGCAACTCCTTTGGCAAAGAATTGGCTTATATGTGTAAAATCTTAACAATACATATCCTATTGTACATGTCTCTGTGGCGCAATCGGTGAGCGCGTTCGGCTGTTAACTGCAAGGTTGGTGGTTCAAGACCACCCAGGGACGCTCGCGAGGACTTCAGTTTTCAAATTTAATATAGCTTTGCTCATTCGTTTGTGAACTGAAGGGTTGGTGGTTCAAGTTCACTGGGACAAAGTCAAGGGATTCTGAGTGCTCTTCGTGGCAACTCCTTTGGCAAAGAATTGGCTAATATGTGTAAAATCTTAGCAGTAGACATGTCTCTGTGGCGCAATCGGTGAGCGCGTTCGGCTGTTAACTGAAAGGTTGGTGGTTCAATCCCACCCAGGGACGTGCACAAGCATTATGGTTTTCAAATTTGTGGTTCAAGCTCACCTGGGACCAAGACAAGGGTTTCTGAGTGCCCTTTTGCTGCAATGACTTTGGCAAAGAATTGGCTTATATGTGTAAAATCTTAACAATAGATATCCTATTTTACATGTCTCTGTGGCGCAATCGGTGAGCACGTTCGGCTGTTAACTGAAAGGTTGGTGGTTCAAGCCCACCCAGGGACGCACGCGTGGACTTCAGTTTTCAAATTTAATATAGCTTTGCTAATTCGTTTGTGAACTGAAGGGTTGGTGGTTCATGTTCACCTGGTACAAAGTCAAGGGTTTCTGAGTGCCGTTTCTTGGCGAAGAATTGGGATATATGTGTCTAATGTAATATTAGTAATCCCCTGCATATGTCTCTGTGGCACAATTGGTGAGCGCGTTCAGCGAGTAACTGAAAGTTTGGTGGTTCAAGCCCATCCAGGGACGCACACAAGGATTTTGGTTATCAAATTTGATATCGGTTTGCACATTCGGTTGTGAACTGAAGGGTTGGTGGTTCAAGTTCACCTGGGACAAAGTCAAGGGATTCTGAGTGCTGTTCGTGGAAAATCCTTTGGCAAAGAATTGGCTAATATGTGTAAAATCCTAGCTGTAGACATGTCTCTGTGGCGCAATCGGTGAGCGCGTTCGGCTGTTAACGGAAAGGTTGGTGGTTCAAGCCCACCCTGGGACGCTTGCGTGGACTTCAGTTTTCAAATTTAATATAGCTTTGCTCATTCGTTTGTGAACTGAAGGCTTGGTGGTTCAAGTTCACTGGGACAAAGTCAAGGGATTCTGAGTGCTCTTCGTGGCAACTCCTTTGGCAAAGAATTGGCTAATATGTGTAAAATCTTAGCAGTGGACATGTGTCTGTGGCGCAATCGGTGAGCGCGTTCGGCTGTTAACTGAAAGGTTGGTGGTTCAAGCCCACCCAGGGGCGCACGAGTGGACTTCAGTTTTTAAATTTAATATAGCTTTGCTCATTCGTTTGTGAACTGAAGGGTTGGTGGTTCAAGTTCACTGGGACAAAGTCAAGGGATTCTGAGTGCTCTTCGTGGCAACTCCTTTGGCAAAGAATTGGCTTATATGTGTAAAATCTTAACAATACATATCCTATTGTACATGTCTCTGTGGCGCAATCGGTGAGCGCGTTCGGCTGTTAACTGCAAGGTTGGTGGTTCAAGACCACCCAGGGACGCTCGCGAGGACTTCAGTTTTCAAATTTAATATAGCTTTGCTCATTCGTTTGTGAACTGAAGGGTTGGTGGTTCAAGTTCACTGGGACAAAGTCAAGGGATTCTGAGTGCTCTTCGTGGCAACTCCTTTGGCAAAGAATTGGCTAATATGTGTAAAATCTTAGCAGTAGACATGTCTCTGTGGCGCAATCGGTGAGCCCGTTCGGCTGTTAACTGAAAGGTTGGTGGTTCAATCCCACCCAGGGACGTGCACAAGCATTATGGTTTTCAAATTTGTGGTTCAAGCTCACCTGGGACCAAGACAAGGGTTTCTGAGTGCCCTTTTGCTGCAATGACTTTGGCAAAGAATTGGCTTATATGTGTAAAATCTTAACAATAGATATCCTATTTTACATGTCTCTGTGGCGCAATCGGTGAGCACGTTCGGCTGTTAACTGAAAGGTTGGTGGTTCAAGCCCACCCAGGGACGCACGCGTGGACTTCAGTTTTCAAATTTAATATAGCTTTGCTAATTCGTTTGTGAACTGAAGGGTTGGTGGTTCATGTTCACCTGGTACAAAGTCAAGGGTTTCTGAGTGCCGTTTCTTGGCGAAGAATTGGGATATATGTGTCTAATGTAATATTAGTAATCCCCTGCATATGTCTCTGTGGCACAATTGGTGAGCGCGTTCAGCGAGTAACTGAAAGTTTGGTGGTTCAAGCCCATCCAGGGACGCACACAAGGATTTTGGTTATCAAATTTTATATCGGTTTGCACATTCGGTTGTGAACTGAAGGGTTGGTGGTTCAAGTTCACCTGGGACAAAGTCAAGGGATTCTGAGTGCTGTGCGTGGCAAATCCTTTGGCAAAGAATTGGCTAATATGTGTAAAATCCTAGCTGTAGACATGTCTCTGTGGCGCAATCGGTGAGCGCGTTCGGCTGTTAACTGAAAGGTTGGTGGTTCAAGCCCACCCAGGGACGTGCACAAGCATTTTGGTTATAAAATTTGGTATTGTTTTGCACATTCGGTTGTGAACTGAAGGGTTGGTGGTTCAAGTTCACTGGGACAAAGTCAAGGGATTCTGAGTGCTCTTCGTGGCAACTCCTTTGGCAAAGAATTGGCTAATATGTGTGAAATCTTAACAGTAGACATGTCTCTGTGGCGCAATCGGTGAGCGCGTTCGACTGTTAACTGAAAGGTTGGTGGTTCAAGCCCACCCAGGGACGTGCACAAGATATTGGTTATCAAATTTGGTATCGGTTTGCACATTCGGTTGTGAACTGAAGGTTAAGTGGTTCAAGCTCACCTGGGACCAAGACAAGGGTTTCTGAGTGCCCTTTTGCTGCAATGACTTTGGCAAAGAATTGGCTTATATGTGTAAAATCTTAACAATAGATATCCTATGGTAAATGTCTCTGTGGCGCAATCGGTGAGAGCGTTTGGCTGTTAACTGAAAGGTTGGTGGTTCAAGCCCACCCAGGTACGTGCACAAGCATTTTGGTTATCAAATTTGGTATCGGTTTGCACATTCGGTTGTGAACTGAAGGGTTGGTGGTTCAAGTTCACCTGGGACAAAGTCAAGGGATTCCGAGTGCTCTTCGTGGCAAATCCTTTGGCAAAGAATTGGCTAATATGTGTAAAATCTTAGCAGTAGACATGTCTCTGTGGCGCAATCGGTGACCGCGTTCGGCTGTTAACTGAAAGGTTGGTGGTTCAAGCCCACCCAGGTACGTGCACAAGCATTTTGGTTATCAAATTTGGTATCGGTTTGCACATTCGGTTGTGAACTGAAGGGTTGGTGGTTCAAGTTCACCTGGGACAAAGTCAAGGGATTCCGAGTGCTCTTCGTGGCAAATCCTTTGGCAAAGAATTGGCTAATATGTGTAAAATCTTAGCAGTAGACATGTCTCTGTGGCGCAATCGGTGACCGTGTTCGGCTGTTAACTGGAAGGTTGGTGGTTCAAGCCCACCCAGGGACGCTTGCGTGGACTTCAGTTTTCAAATTTAATATAGCTTTGCTCATTCGTTTGTGAACTGAAGGCTTGGTGGTTCAAGTTCACTGGGACAAAGTCAAGGGATTCTGAGTGCTCTTCGTGGCAACTCCTTTGGCAAAGAATTGGCTAATATGTGTAAAATCTTAGCAGTGGACATGTCTCTGTGGCGCAATCGGTGAGCGCGTTCGGCTGTTAACTGAAAGGTTGGTGGTTCAAGCCCACCCAGGGACGTACACAAGCATTATGGTTTTCAAATTTGGTATTGGTTTGCGCATTCGGTTGTGAACTGAAGGTTAAGTGGTTCAAGCTCACCTGGGACCAAGACGAGGGTTTCTGAGTGCCCTATTGCTAAAATGACTTTGGCCAAGAATTGGCTTATATGTGTAAAATCTTAACAATAGATACCCTATTGTACATGTCTCTGTGGCGCAATCGGTGAGCGCGTTCGGCTGTTAACTGCAAGGTTGGTGGTTCAAGCCCACCCAGGGACGTGCACAAGCATTATGGTTTTCAAATTTGGTATTGGTTTGCGCATTCGGTTGTGAACTGAAGGTTTAGTGGTTCAAGCTCACCTGGGACCAAGACAAGGGTTTCTGAGTGCCCTTTTGCTGCAATGACTTTGGCAAAGAATTGGCTTATATGTGTAAAATCTTAACAATAGATATCCTATTTTACATGTCTCTGTGGCGCAATCGGTGAGCGCGTTCGGCTGTTAACTGAAAGGTTGGTGGTTCAAGCCCACCCAGGGACGCACGCGTGGACTTCAGTTTTCAAATTTAATATAGCTTTGCTAATTCGTTTGTGAACTGAAGGGTTGGTGGTTCATGTTCACCTGGTACAAAGTCAAGGGTTTCTGAGTGCCGTTTCTTGGCGAAGAATTGGGATATATGTGTCTAATGTAATATTAGTAATCCCCTGCATATGTCTCTGTGGCGCAATTGGTGAGCGCGTTCAGCGAGTAACTGAAAGTTTGGATGTTCAAGCCCATCCAGGGACGCACACAAGGATTTTGGTTATCAAATTTGATATCGGTTTGCACATTCGGTTGTGAACTGAAGGGTTGGTGGTTCAAGTTCACCTGGGACAAAGTCAAGGGATTCTGAGTGCTGTTCGTGGAAAATCCTTTGGCAAAGAATTGGCTAATATGTGTAAAATCCTAGCTGTAGACATGTCTCTGTGGCGCAATCGGTGAGCGCGTTCGGCTGTTAACTGAAAGGTTGGTGGTTCAAGCCCACCCAGGGACGCTTGCGTGGACTTCAGTTTTCAAATTTAATATAGCTTTGCTCATTCGTTTGTGAACTGAAGGCTTGTTGGTTCAAGTTCACTAGGACAAAGTCAAGGGATTCTGAGTGCTCTTCGTGGCAACTCCTTTGGCAAAGAATTGGCTAATATGTGTAAAATCTTAGCAGTGGACATGTCTCTGTGGCGCAATCGGTGAGCGCGTTCGGCAGTTAACTGAAAGGTTGGTGGTTCAAGCCCACCCAGGGGCGCACGAGTGGACTTCAGTTTTTAAATTTAATATAGCTTTGCTCATTCGTTTGTGAACTGAAGGGTTGGTGGTTCAAGTTCACTGGGACAAAGTCAAGGGATTCTGAGTGCTCTTCGTGGCAACTCCTTTGGCAAAGAATTGGCTTATATGTGTAAAATCTTAACAATACATTTCCTATTGTACATGTCTCTGTGGCGCAATCGGTGAGCGCGTTCGGCTGTTGACTGAAAGGTTGGTGGTTCAAGCCCACCCAGGGACGTGCACAAGCATTATGGTTTTCAAATTTGGTCTTGGTTTGCGCATTCGGTTGTGAACTGAAGGTTTAGTGGTTCAAGCTCACCTGGGACCAAGACAAGGGTTTCTGAGTGCCCTTTTGCTGCAATGACTTTGGCAAAGAATTGGCTTATATGTGTAAAATCTTAACAATAGATATCTTATTTTACATGTCTCTGTGGCGCAATCGGTGAGCGCGTTCGGCTGTTAACTGAAAGGTTGGTGGTTCAAGCCCACCCAGGGACGCACGCGTGGACTTCAGTTTTCAAATTTAATATAGCTTTGCTAATTCGTTTGTGAACTGAAGGGTTGGTGGTTCATGTTCACCTGGTACAAAGTCAAGGGTTTCTGAGTGCCGTTTCTTGGCGAAGAATTGGGATATATGTGTCTAATGTAATATTAGTAATCCCCTGCATATGTCTCTGTGGCACAATTGGTGAGCGCGTTCAGCGAGTAACTGAAAGTTTGGTGGTTCAAGCCCATCCAGGGACGCACACAAGGATTTTGGTTATCAAATTTTATATCGGTTTGCACATTCGGTTGTGAACTGAAGGGTTGGTGGTTCAAGTTCACCTGGGACAAAGTCAAGGGATTCTGAGTGCTGTTCGTGGCAAATCCTTTGGCAAAGAATTGGCTAATATGTGTAAAATCCTAGCTGTAGACATGTATCTGTGGCGCAATCGGTGAGCGCGTTCGGCTGTTAACTGAAAGGTTGGTGGTTCAAGCCCACCCAGGGACGTGCACAAGCATTTTGGTTATAAAATTTGGTATTGTTTTGCACATTCGGTTGTGAACTGAAGGTTAAGTGGTTCAAGCTCACCTGGGACAAAGACAAGGGTTTCTGAGTTCCCTTTTGCTTCAATGACTTTGGCAAAGAATTGGCTTATATGTGTAAAATCTTAACAATAGATATCCTATGGTAAATGTCTCTGTGGCGCAATCGGTGAGCGCGTTCGGCTGTTAACTGAAAGGTTGGTGGTTCAAGCCCACCCAGGGACGTACACAAGCATTATGGTTTTCAAATTTGGTATTGGTTTGCGCATTCGGTTGTGAACTGAAGGTTAAGTGGTTCAAGCTCACCTGGGACCAAGACGAGGGTTTCTGAGTGCCCTATTGCTGAAATGACTTTGGCCAAGAATTGGCTTATATGTGTAAAATCTTAACAATAGATACCCTATTGTACATGTCTCTGTGGCGCAATCGGTGAGCGCGTTCGGCTGTTAACTGAAAGGTTGGTGGTTCAAGCCCACCCAGGGACGTGCACAAGCATTATGGTTTTCAAATTTGGTATTGGTTTGCGCATTCGGTTGTGAACTGAAGGTTTAGTGGTTCAAGCTCACCTGGGACCAAGACAAGGGTTTCTGAGTGCCCTTTTGCTGCAATGACTTTGGCAAAGAATTGGCTTATATGTGTAAAATCTTAACAATAGATATCCTATTTTACATGTCTCTGTGGCGCAATCGGTGAGCGCGTTCGGCTGTTAACTGAAAGGTTGGTGGTTCAAGCCCACCCAGGGACGCACGCGTGGACTTCAGTTTTCAAATTTAATATAGCTTTGCTAATTCGTTTGTGAACTGAAGGGTTGGTGGTTCATGTTCACCTGGTACAAAGTCAAGGGTTTCTGAGTGCCTTTTCTTGGCGAAGAATTGGGATATATGTGTCTAATGTAATATTAGTAATCCCCTGCATATGTCTCTGTGGCGCAATTGGTGAGCGCGTTCAGCGAGTAACTGAAAGTTTGGTGGTTCAAGCCCATCCAGGGACGCACACAAGGATTTTGGTTATCAAATTTTATATCGGTTTGCACATTCGGTTGTGAACTGAAGGGTTGGTGGTTCAAGTTCACCTGGGACAAAGTCAAGGGATTCTGAGTGCTGTTCGTGGAAAATCCTTTGGCAAAGAATTGGCTAATATGTGTAAAATCCTAGCTGTAGACATGTCTCTGTGGCGCAATCGGTGATCGCGTTCGGCTGTTAACGGAAAGGTTGGTGGTTCAAGCCCACCCAGGGACGCTTGCGTGGACTTCAGTTTTCAAATTTAATATAGCTTTGCTCATTCGTTTGTGAACTGAAGGCTTGGTGGTTCAAGTTCACTGGGACAAAGTCAAGGGATTCTGAGTGCTCTTCGTGGCAACTCCTTTGGCAAAGAATTGGCTAATATGTGTAAAATCTTAGCAGTGGACATGTCTCTGTGGCGCAATCGGTGAGCGCGTTCGGCTGTTAACTGAAAGGTTGGTGGTTCAAGCCCACCCAGGGGCGCACGAGTGGACTTCAGTTTTTAAATTTAATATAGCTTTGCTCATTCGTTTGTGAACTGAAGGGTTGGTGGTTCAAGTTCACTGGGACAAAGTCAAGGGATTCTGAGTGCTCTTCGTGGCAACTCCTTTGGCAAAGAATTGGCTTATATGTGTAAAATCTTAACAACACATATCCTATTGTACATGTCTCTGTGGCGCAATCGGTGAGCGCGTTCGGCTGTTAACTGCAAGGTTGGTGGTTCAAGACCACCCAGGGACGCTCGCGAGGACTTCAGTTTTCAAATTTAATATAGCTTTGCTCATTCGTTTGTGAACTGAAGGGTTGGTGGTTCAAGTTCACTGGGACAAAGTCAAGGGATTCTGAGTGCTCTTCGTGGCAACTCCTTTGGCAAAGAATTGGCTAATATGTGTAAAATCTTAGCAGTAGACATGTCTCTGTGGCGCAATCGGTGAGCGCGTTCGGCTGTTAACTGAAAGGTTGGTGGTTCAATCCCACCCAGGGACGTGCACAAGCATTATGGTTTTCAAATTTGGTCTTGGTTTGCGCATTCGGTTGTGAACTGAAGGTTTAGTGGTTCAAGCTCACCTGGGACCAAGACAAGGGTTTCTGAGTGCCCTTTTGCTGCAATGACTTTGGCAAAGAATTGGCTTATATGTGTAAAATCTTAACAATAGATATCCTATTTTACATGTCTCTGTGGCGCAATCGGTGAGCGCGTTCGGCTGTTAACTGAAAGGTTGGTGGTTCAAGCCCACCCAGGGACGCACGCGTGGACTTCAGTTTTCAAATTTAATATAGCTTTGCTAATTCGTTTGTGAACTGAAGGGTTGGTGGTTCATGTTCACCTGGTACAAAGTCAAGGGTTTCTGAGTGCCGTTTCTTGGCGAAGAATTGGGATATATGTGTCTAATGTAATATTAGTAATCCCCTGCATATGTCTCTGTGGCACAATTGGTGAGCGCGTTCAGCGAGTAACTGAAAGTTTGGTGGTTCAAGCCCATCCAGGGACGCACACAAGGATTTTGGTTATCAAATTTTATATCGGTTTGCACATTCGGTTGTGAACTGAAGGGTTGGTGGTTCAAGTTCACCTGGGACAAAGTCAAGGGATTCTGAGTGCTGTTCGTGGCAAATCCTTTGGCAAAGAATTGGCTAATATGTGTAAAATCCTAGCTGTAGACATGTCTCTGTGGCGCAATCGGTGAGCGCGTTCGGCTGTTAACTGAAAGGTTGGTGGTTCAAGCCCACCCAGGGACGTGCACAAGCATTTTGGTTATAAAATTTGGTATTGTTTTGCACATTCGGTTGTGAACTGAAGGGTTGGTGGTTCAAGTTCACTGGGACAAAGTCAAGGGATTCTGAGTGCTCTTCGTGGCAACTCCTTTGGCAAAGAATTGGCTAATATGTGTGAAATCTTAACAGTAGACATGTCTCTGTGGCGCAATCGGTGAGCGCGTTCGACTGTTAACTGAAAGGTTGGTGGTTCAAGCCCACCCAGGGACGTGCACAAGATATTGGTTATCAAATTTGGTATCGGTTTGCACATTCGGTTGTGAACTGAAGGTTAAGTGGTTCAAGCTCACCTGGGACAAAGACAAGGGTTTCTGAGTTCCCTTTTGCTTCAATGACTTTGGCAAAGAATTGGCTTATATGTGTAAAATCTTAACAATAGATTTCCTATGGTAAATGTCTCTGTGGCGCAATCGGTGAGAGCGTTTGGCTGTTAACTGAAAGGTTGGTGGTTCAAGCCCACCCAGGTACGTGCACAAGCATTTTGGTTATCAAATTTGGTATCGGTTTGCACATTCGGTTGTGAACTGAAGGGTTGGTGGTTCAAGTTCACCTGGGACAAAGTCAAGGGATTCCGAGTGCTCTTCGTGGCAAATCCTTTGGCAAAGAATTGGCTAATATGTGTAAAATCTTAGCAGTAGACATGTCTCTGTGGCGCAATCGGTGACCGCGTTCGGCTGTTAACTGAAAGGTTGGTGGTTCAAGCCCACCCAGGTACGTACACAAGCATTTTGGTTATCAAATTTGGTATCGGTTTGCACATTCGGTTGTGAACTGAAGGGTTGGTGGTTCAAGTTCACCTGGGACAAAGTCAAGGGATTCCGAGTGCTCTTCGTGGCAAATCCTTTGGCAAAGAATTGGCTAATATGTGTAAAATCTTAGCAGTAGACATGTCTCTGTGGCGCAATCGGTGACCGTGTTCGGCTGTTAACTGGAAGGTTGGTGGTTCAAGCCCACCCAGGGACGCTTGCGTGGACTTCAGTTTTCAAATTTAATATAGCTTTGCTCATTCGTTTGTGAACTGAAGGCTTGGTGGTTCAAGTTCACTGGGACAAAGTCAAGGGATTCTGAGTGCTCTTCGTGGCAACTCCTTTGGCAAAGAATTGGCTAATATGTGTAAAATCTTAGCAGTGGACATGTCTCTGTGGCGCAATCGGTGAGCGCGTTCGGCTGTTAACTGAAAGGTTGGTGGTTCAAGCCCACCCAGGGACGTACACAAGCATTATGGTTTTCAAATTTGGTATTGGTTTGCGCATTCGGTTGTGAACTGAAGGTTAAGTGGTTCAAGCTCACCTGGGACCAAGACGAGGGTTTCTGAGTGCCCTATTGCTAAAATGACTTTGGCCAAGAATTGGCTTATATGTGTAAAATCTTAACAATAGATACCCTATTGTACATGTCTCTGTGGCGCAATCGGTGAGCGCGTTCGGCTGTTAACTGCAAGGTTGGTGGTTCAAGCCCACCCAGGGACGTGCACAAGCATTATGGTTTTCAAATTTGGTATTGGTTTGCGCATTCGGTTGTGAACCGAAGGTTTAGTGGTTCAAGCTCACCTGGGACCAAGACAAGGGTTTCTGAGTGCCCTTTTGCTGCAATGACTTTGGCAAAGAATTGGCTTATATGTGTAAAATCTTAACAATAGATATCCTATTTTACATGTCTCTGTGGCGCAATCGGTGAGCGCGTTCGGCTGTTAACTGAAAGGTTGGTGGTTCAAGCCCACCCAGGGACGCACGCGTGGACTTCAGTTTTCAAATTTAATATAGCTTTGCTAATTCGTTTGTGAACTGAAGGGTTGGTGGTTCATGTTCACCTGGTACAAAGTCAAGGGTTTCTGAGTGCCGTTTCTTGGCGAAGAATTGGGATATATGTGTCTAATGTAATATTAGTAATCCCCTGCATATGTCTCTGTGGCGCAATTGGTGAGCGCGTTCAGCGAGTAACTGAAAGTTTGGATGTTCAAGCCCATCCAGGGACGCACACAAGGATTTTGGTTATCAAATTTGATATCGGTTTGCACATTCGGTTGTGAACTGAAGGGTTGGTGGTTCAAGTTCACCTGGGACAAAGTCAAGGGATTCTGAGTGCTGTTCGTGGAAAATCCTTTGGCAAAGAATTGGCTAATATGTGTAAAATCCTAGCTGTAGACATGTCTCTGTGGCGCAATCGGTGAGCGCGTTCGGCTGTTAACTGAAAGGTTGGTGGTTCAAGCCCACCCAGGGACGCTTGCGTGGACTTCAGTTTTCAAATTTAATATAGCTTTGCTCATTCGTTTGTGAACTGAAGGCTTGGTGGTTCAAGTTCACTGGGACAAAGTCAAGGGATTCTGAGTGCTCTTCGTGGCAACTCCTTTGGCAAAGAATTGGCTAATATGTGTAAAATCTTAGCAGTGGACATGTCTCTGTGGCGCAATCGGTGAGCGCGTTCGGCTGTTAACTGAAAGGTTGGTGGTTCAAGCCCACCCAGGGACGCACGCGTGGACTTCAGTTTTCAAATTTAATATAGCTTTGCTAATTCGTTTGTGAACTGAAGGGTTGGTGGTTCATGTTCACCTGGTACAAAGTCAAGGGTTTCTGAGTGCCGTTTCTTGGCGAAGAATTGGGATATATGTGTCTAATGTAATATTAGTAATCCCCTGCATATGTCTCTGTGGCACAATTGGTGAGCGCGTTCAGCGAGTAACTGAAAGTTTGGTGGTTCAAGCCCATCCAGGGACGCACACAAGGATTTTGGTTATCAAATTTTATATCGGTTTGCACATTCGGTTGTGAACTGAAGGGTTGGTGGTTCAAGTTCACCTGGGACAAAGTCAAGGGATTCTGAGTGCTGTTCGTGGCAAATCCTTTGGCAAAGAATTGGCTAATATGTGTAAAATCCTAGCTGTAGACATGTATCTGTGGCGCAATCGGTGAGCGCGTTCGGCTGTTAACTGAAAGGTTGGTGGTTCAAGCCCACCCAGGGACGTGCACAAGCATTTTGGTTATAAAATTTGGTATTGTTTTGCACATTCGGTTGTGAACTGAAGGTTAAGTGGTTCAAGCTCACCTGGGACAAAGACAAGGGTTTCTGAGTTCCCTTTTGCTTCAATGACTTTGGCAAAGAATTGGCTTATATGTGTAAAATCTTAACAATAGATATCCTATGGTAAATGTCTCTGTGGCGCAATCGGTGAGCGCGTTCGGCTGTTAACTGGAAGGTTGGTGGTTCAAGCCCACCCAGGGACGCTTGCGTGGACTTCAGTTTTCAAATTTAATATAGCTTTGCTCATTCGTTTGTGAACTGAAGGCTTGGTGGTTCAAGTTCACTGGGACAAAGTCAAGGGATTCTGAGTGCTCTTCGTGGCAACTCCTTTGGCAAAGAATTGGCTAATATGTGTAAAATCTGAGCAGTGGACATGTCTCTGTGGCGCAATTGGTGAGCGCGTTCGGCTGTTAACTGAAAGGTTGGTGGTTCAAGCCCACCCAGGGACGTACACAAGCATTATGGTTTTCAAATTTGGTATTGGTTTGCGCATTCGGTTGTGAACTGAAGGTTAAGTGGTTCAAGCTCACCTGGGACCAAGACGAGGGTTTCTGAGTGCCCTATTGCTGAAATGACTTTGGCCAAGAATTGGCTTATATGTGTAAAATCTTAACAATAGATACCCTATTGTACATGTCTCTGTGGCGCAATCGGTGAGCGCGTTCGGCTGTTAACTGAAAGGTTGGTGGTTCAAGCCCACCCAGGGACGTGCACAAGCATTATGGTTTTCAAATTTGGTATTGGTTTGCGCATTCGGTTGTGAACTGAAGGTTTAGTGGTTCAAGCTCACCTGGGACCAAGACAAGGGTTTCTGAGTGCCCTTTTGCTGCAATGACTTTGGCAAAGAATTGGCTTATATGTGTAAAATCTTAACAATAGATATCCTATTTTACATGTCTCTGTGGCGCAATCGGTGAGCGCGTTCGGCTGTTAACTGAAAGGTTGGTGGTTCAAGCCCACCCAGGGACGCACGCGTGGACTTCAGTTTTCAAATTTAATATAGCTTTGCTAATTCGTTTGTGAACTGAAGGGTTGGTGGTTCATGTTCACCTGGTACAAAGTCAAGGGTTTCTGAGTGCCGTTTCTTGGCGAAGAATTGGGATATATGTGTCTAATGTAATATTAGTAATCCCCTGCATATGTCTCTGTGGCGCAATTGGTGAGCGCGTTCAGCGAGTAACTGAAAGTTTGGTGGTTCAAGCCCATCCAGGGACGCACACAAGGATTTTGGTTATCAAATTTGATATCGGTTTGCACATTCGGTTGTGAACTGAAGGGTTGGTGGTTCAAGTTCACCTGGGACAAAGTCAAGGGATTCTGAGTGCTGTTCGTGGAAAATCCTTTGGCAAAGAATTGGCTAATATGTGTAAAATCCTAGCTGTAGACATGTCTCTGTGGCGCAATCGGTGAGCGCGTTCGGCTGTTAACGGAAAGGTTGGTGGTTCAAGCCCACCCAGGGACGCTTGCGTGGACTTCAGTTTTCAAATTTAATATAGCTTTGCTCATTCGTTTGTGAACTGAAGGCTTGGTGGTTCAAGTTCACTGGGACAAAGTCAAGGGATTCTGAGTGCTCTTCGTGGCAACTCCTTTGGCAAAGAATTGGCTAATATGTGTAAAATCTTAGCAGTGGACATGTCTCTGTGGCGCAATCGGTGAGCGCGTTCGGCTGTTAACTGAAAGGTTGGTGGTTCAAGCCCACCCAGGGGCGCACGAGTGGACTTCAGTTTTTAAATTTAATATAGCTTTGCTCATTCGTTTGTGAACTGAAGGGTTGGTGGTTCAAGTTCACTGGGACAAAGTCAAGGGATTCTGAGTGCTCTTCGTGGCAACTCCTTTGGCAAAGAATTGGCTTATATGTGTAAAATCTTAACAATACATATCCTATTGTACATGTCTCTGTGGCGCAATCGGTGAGCGCGTTCGGCTGTTAACTGCAAGGTTGGTGGTTCAAGACCACCCAGGGACGCTCGCGAGGACTTCAGTTTTCAAATTTAATATAGCTTTGCTCATTCGTTTGTGAACTGAAGGGTTGGTGGTTCAAGTTCACCTGGGACAAAGTCAAGGGATTCTGAGTGCTGTTCGTGGCAAATCCTTTGGCAAAGAATTGGCTAATATGTGTAAAATCCTAGCTGTAGACATGTCTCTGTGGCGCAATCGGTGAGCGCGTTCGGCTGTTAACTGAAAGGTTGGTGGTTCAAGCCCACCCAGGTACGTGCACAAGCATTTTGGTTATCAAATTTGGTATCGGTTTGCACATTCGGTTGTGAACTGAAGGGTTGGTGGTTCAAGTTCACCTGGGACAAAGTCAAGGGATTCCGAGTGCTCTTCGTGGCAAATCCTTTGGCAAAGAATTGGCTAATATGTGTAAAATCTTAGCAGTAGACATGTCTCTGTGGCGCAATCGGTGAGCGCGTTCGGCTGTTAACTGGAAGGTTGGTGGTTCAAGCCCACCCAGGGACGCTTGCGTGGACTTCAGTTTTCAAATTTAATATAGCTTTGCTCATTCGTTTGTGAACTGAAGGCTTGGTGGTTCAAGTTCACTGGGACAAAGTCAAGGGATTCTGAGTGCTCTTCGTGGCAACTCCTTTGGCAAAGAATTGGCTAATATGTGTAAAATCTTAGCAGTAGACATGTCTCTGTGGCGCAATCGGTGAGCGCGTTCGGCTGTTAACTGAAAGGTTGGTGGTTCAAGCCCACCCAGCGACGTGCACAAGCATTATGGTTTTCAAATTTGGTATTGGTTTGCACATTCGGTTGTGAACTGAAGGTTTTGTGGTTCAAGCTCACCTGGGACCAAGACAAGGGTTTCTGAGTGCCCTTTTGCTGCAATGACTTTGGCAAAGAATTGGCTTATATGTGTAAAATCTTAACAATAGATATCCTATTTTACATGTCTCTGTCGCGCAATCGGTGAGCGCGTTCGGCTGTTAACTGAAAGGTTGGTGGTTCAAGCCCACCCAGGGACGCACGAGTGGACTTCAGTTTTTAAATTTAATATAGTTTTGCTCATTCGTTTGTGAACTGAAGGGTTGGTGGTTCAAGTTCACTGGGACAAAGTCAAGGGATTCTGAGTGCTCTTCGTGGCAACTCCTTTGGCAAAGAATTGGCTTATATGTGTAAAATCTTAACAATAGATATCCTATTGTACATGTCTCTGTGGCGCAATCGGTGAGCGCGTTCGGCTGTTAACTGAAAGGTTGCTGGTTCAAGCCCACCCAGGGACGCTCGCGAGGACTTCAGTTTTCAAATTTAATATAGCTTTGCTCATTCGTTTGTGAACTGAAGGGTTGGTGGTTCAAGTTCACTGGGACAAAGTCAAGGGATTCTGAGTGCTCTTCGTGGCAACTCCTTTGGCAAAGAATTGGCTAATATGTGTAAAATCTTAGCAGTAGACATGTCTCTGTGGCGCAATCGGTGAGAGCGTTCGGCTGTTAACTGAAAGGTTGGTGGTTCAAGCCCACCCAAGGACGCTCGCATGGACTTCAGTTTTCAAATTTAATATAGCTTTGCTCATTCATTTGTGAACTGAAGGGTTGGTGGTTCAAGTTCACTGGGACAAAGTCAAGGGATTCATTCGGAGTGCTCTTCGTGGCAACTCCTTTGGCAAAGAATTGGCTAATATGTGTAAAATCTTACCAGAAGACATGTCTCTGTGGCGCAATCGGTGAGCGCGTTCAGCGAGTAACTGAAAGTTTGGTGGTTCAAGCCCATCCAGGGACTAAAGGATAATGTAAATGGCAGTCAATCTAAAACAGAGCAAAGGGTAGACTGCTAGGAGCCACTTTTGTGATCCTGGCATGGAAGTCCATTGTTTCAGAGGGGTCTCGTTCACACCTCCTGTGGTGCAGCTGTGATCCAATCTTCCTGCATTCCTCTCCTGAGGGTCTTGTCATTAGCATTGTCTAAACTTCGGTTACACTTAAAGGATTTCATACATTTGACTATTAAAGGAATATAAGAGTTTGAGCTTAACATAGTTCATTAGATGTTGGTGCATCCAATGTATGAAAATGTGATATTGTAAAATGCTGAGAGTGTGACTGGTGAAGCGAAACTGGTTGCGGGGGTTGTGCAGGAATGGAATGTTTTAGAAGCAGACGGTGCTGAGCGAGACGAGATGACTCCGGGACCAGTGGACGAAGGAGAGGCCATCGGGGATAGCACAAGCAGGAGGAGTCGCCACGGGATTCGGCGGGAGAAGAAAGACCAATGAGAACAAGCTAAAGTTAACTGCAGGATACACATAGCCAATAGAATCATGCCAGGATGCCTTTGTCTCTGTGCCATTTGCATATTGTATAGTATGAATCATTACTGGGCAACTCGGAGGTAGAACACATTCGCTGGTGGCAAGAGAGGTGTAAAGTTGTATTGAGAGGGATCCGAGACCCAGGTGCCATGTAGAAATCTGTGTATTGAGAATAAACCCACTTGTGCGTGAAAATGCCGGCTTCCTGATACCTTTCTATTGCAGAACGAGCGCGCATATTGTTGGATGAGTGAGAGTTGGGTAAGGTCGCGAATTGGAGTCGGATTACTAATTTGAGTTTACATTGGGTTAAAGTTAAATTCTAACATTGATATGAAGCTAAATTCCAACAGGACGCACACAAGGATTTTGGTGATCAAATTTTGTATCGGTTTGCACATTCGGTTGTGAACTGAAGGGTTGGTGGTTCAAGTTCACCTGGGACAAAGTCAAGGGATTCCGAGTGCTCTTCGTGGCAAATCCTTTGGCAAAGAATTTGCTAATATGTGTAAAATCTTAGCAGTAGACATGTCTCTGTGGCGCAATCGGTGAGCGCGTTCGGCTGTTAACTGAAAGGTTGGTGGTTCAAACCCACCCAGGGACGCACGAGTGGACTTCAGTTTTTAAATTTAATATAGCTTTGCTCATTCGTTTGTGAACTGAAGGGTTGGTGGTTCAAGTTCACTGGGACAAAGTCAAGGGATTCTGAGTGCTCTTCGTGGCAACTCCTTTGGCAAAGAATTGGCTTATATGTGTAAAATCTTAACAATACATATCCTATTGTACATGTCTCTGTGGCGCAATCGGTGAGCGCGTTCGGCTGTTAACTGAAAGGTTGGTGGTTCAAGACCACCCAGGGACGTGCACAAGCATTATGGTTTTCAAATTTGGTCTTGGTTTGCGCATTCGGTTGTGAACTGAAGGTTTAGTGGTTCAAGCTCACCTGGGACCAAGACAAGGGTTTCTGAGTGCCCTTTTGCTGCAATGACTTTGGCAAAGAATTGGCTTATATGTGTAAAATCTTAACAATAGATATCCTATTTTACATGTCTCTGTGGCGCAATCGGTGAGCACGTTCGGCTGTTAACTGAAAGGTTGGTGGTTCAAGCCCACCCAGGGACGCACGCGTGGACTTCAGTTTTCAAATTTAATATAGCTTTGCTAATTCGTTTGTGAACTGAAGGGTTGGTGGTTCATGTTCACCTGGTACAAAGTCAAGGGATTCTCAGTGCTGTTTGTGGAAAATCCTTTGGCAAAGAATTGGCTAATATGTGTAAAATCCTAGCTGCAGACATGTCTCTGTGGCGCAATCGGTGAGCGCGTTCGGCTGTTAACTGAAAGGTTGGTGGTTCAAGCCCACCCAGGTACGTGCACAAGCATTTTGGTTATCAAATTTGGTATCGGTTTGCACATTCGGTTGTGAACTGAAGGGTTGGTGGTTCAAGTTCACCTGGGACAAAGTCAAGGGATTCCGAGTGCTCTTCGTGGCAAATCCTTTGGCAAAGAATTGGCTAATATGTGTAAAATCTTAACAATAGATATCCTATTTTACATGTCTCTGTGGCGCAATCGGTGAGCGCGTTCGGCTGTTAACTGGAAGGTTGGTGGTTCAAGCCCACCCAGGGACGTACACAAGCATTATGGTTTTCAAATTTGGTATTGGTTTGCGCATTCGGTTGTGAACTGAAGGTTAAGTGGTTCAAGCTCACCTGGGACCAAGACGAGGGTTTCTGAGTGCCCTATTGCTGAAATGACTTTGGCCAAGAATTGGCTTATATGTGTAAAATCTTAACAATAGATATCCTATTGTACATGTCTCTGTGGCGCAATCGGTGAGCGCGTTCGGCTGTTAACTGAAAGGTTGGTGGTTCAAGCCCACCCAGGGACGTACACAAGCATTATGGTTTTCAAATTTGGTCTTGGTTTGCGCATTCGGTTGTGAACTGAAGGTTTAGTGGTTCAAGCTCACCTGGGACCAAGACAAGGGTTTCTGAGTGCCCTTTTGCTGCAATGACTTTGGCAAAGAATTGGCTTATATGTGTAAAAACTTAACAATAGATATCCTATTTTACATGTCTCTGTGGCGCAATCGGTGAGCGCGTTCGGCTGTTAACTGAAAGGTTGGTGGTTCAACCCCACCCAGGGACGCACGCGTGGACTTCAGTTTTCAAATTTAATATAGCTTTGCTAATTCGTTTGTGAACTGAAGGGTTGGTGGTTCATGTTCACCTGGTACAAAGTCAAGGGTTTCTGAGTGCCGTTTCTTGGCGAAGAATTGGGATATATGTGTCTAATGTAATATTAGTAATCCCCTGCATATGTCTCTGTGGCGCAATTGGTGAGCGCGTTCAGCGAGTAACTGAAAGTTTGGTGGTTCAAGCCCATCCAGGGACGCACAAAAGGATTTTGGTTATCAAATTTGATATCGGTTTGCACATTCGGTTGTGAACTGAAGGGTTGGTGGTTCAAGTTCACCTGGGACAAAGTCAAGGGATTCTGAGTGCTGTTCGTGGCAAATCCTTTGGCAAAGAATTGGCTAATATGTGTAAAATCCTAGCTGTAGACATGTCTCTGTGGCGCAATCGGTGAGCGCGTTCGGCTGTTAACTGAAAGGTTGGTGGTTCAATCCCACCCAGGTACGTGCACAAGCATTTTGGTTATCAAATTTGGTATCGGTTTGCACATTCGGTTGTGAACTGAAGGGTTGGTGGTTCAAGTTCACCTGGGACAAAGTCAAGGGATTCCGAGTGCTCTTCGTGGCAAATCCTTTGGCAAAGAATTGGCTAATATGTGTAAAATCTTAGCAGTAGACATGTCTCTGTGGCGCAATCGGTGAGCGCGTTCGGCTGTTAACTGGAAGGTTGGTGGTTCAAGCCCACCCAGGGACGCTTGCGTGGACTTCAGTTTTCAAATTTAATATAGCTTTGCTCATTCGTTTGTGAACTGAAGGCTTGGTGGTTCAAGTTCACTGGGACAAAGTCAAGGGATTCTGAGTGCTCTTTGTGGCAACTCCTTTGGCAAAGAATTGGCTAATATGTGTAAAATCTTAGCAGTGGACATGTCTCTGTGGCGCAATCGGTGAGCGCGTTCGGCTGTTAACTGAAAGGTTGGTGGTTCAAGCCCACCCAGGGACGTACACAGGCATTATGGTTTTCAAATTTGGTATTGGTTTGCGCATTCGGTTGTGAACTGAAGGTTAAGTGGTTCAAGCTCACCTGGGACCAAGACGAGGGTTTCTGAGTGCCCTTTTGCTGAAATGACTTTGGCAAAGAATTGGCTTATATGTGTAAAATCTTAACAATAGATATCCTATTGTACATGTCTCTGTGGCGCAATCGGTGAGCGCGTTCGGCTGTTAACTGAAAGGTTGGTGGTTCAATCCCACCCAGGGACGCTCGCGAGGACTTCAGTTTTCAAATTTAATATAGCTTTGCTCATTCGTTTGTGAACTGAAGGGTTGGTGGTTCAAGTTCACTGGGACAAAGTCAAGGGATTCTGAGTGCTCTTCGTGGCAACTCCTTTGGCAAAGAATTGGCTAATATGTGTAAAATCTTAGCAGTAGACATGTCTCTGTGGCGCAATCGGTGAGCGCGTTCGGCTGTTAACTGAAAGGTTGGTGGTTCAAGCCCACCCAGGGACGTGCACAAGCTTTTGGTTATCAAATTTTGTATCGGTTTGCACATTCGGTTGTGAACTGAAGGGTTGGTGGTTCAAGCTCACCTGGGACCAAGACAAGGGTTTCTGAGGGCACTTTTGCTGCAATGACTTTGGCAAAGAATTGGCTTATATGTGTAAAATCTTAACAATAGATATCCTATTGTACATGTCTCTGTAGCGCAATCAGTGAGCGCGTTCGGCTGTTAACTGAAAGGTTGGTGGTTCAAGCCCACCCAGGGACGTGCACAAGCATTATGGTTTTCAAATTTGGTATTGGTTTGCGCATTCGGTTGTGAACTGAAGGTTAAGTGGTTCAAGCTCACCTGCGACCAAGACAAGGGTTTCTGAGTGCCCTTTTGCTGCAATGACTTTGGCAAAGAATTGGCTTATATGTGTAAAATCTTAACAATAGATATCCTATTGTACATGTCTCTGTAGCGCAATCAGTGAGCGCGTTCGGCTGTTAACTGAAAGGTTGGTGGTTCAAGCCCCCCCAGGGACGCTCGCGTGGACTTCAGTTTTCAAATTTAATTTAGCTTTGCTCATTCGTTTGTGAACTGAAGGGTTGGTGGTTCAAGTTCACTGGGACAAAGTCAAGGGATTCTGAGTGCTCTTCGTGGCAACTCCTTTGTCAAAGAATTGGCTAATATGTGTAAAATCTCAGCAGTAGACATGTCTCTGTGGCGCAATCGGTGAGCGCGTTCGGCTGTTAACTGAAAGGTTGGTGGCTCAAGCCCACCCAGGGATGGGCACAAGATTTTGGTTGTCAAATTTTGTATTGGTTTGCACATTCGGTTGTGAACTGAAGGGTTGGTGGTTCAAGTTCACCTGGGACAAAGTCAAGGGATTCTGTGTGCCCTTTGTGGCAAATCCTTTGGCAAAGAATTGGCTAATATGTGTAAAATCTTAGCAGTAGACATGTCTCTGTGGCGCAATTGGTGAGCGCGTTCGGCTGTTAACTGAAAGGTTGGTGGCTCAAGCCCACCCATGGATGGGCACAAGATTTTGGTTGTCAAATTTTGTATTGGTTTGCACATTCGGTTGTGAACTGAAGGGTTGGTGGTTCAAGTTCACCTGGGACAAAGTCAAGGGATTCTGTGTGCCCTTTGTGGCAAATCCTTTGGCAAAGAATTGGCTAATATGTGTAAAATCTTAGCAGTAGACATGTCTCTGTGGCGCAATTGGTGAGCGCGTTCGGCTGTTAACTGAAAGGTTGGTGGTTCAAGCCCACCCAGGGACGTGCACTAACATTTTGGTTATCAAATTTGGTATCGGTTTGCACATTCGGTTGTGAACTGAAGGGTTGGTGGTTCAAGTTCACCTGGGACAAAGTCAAGGGATTCTGTGTGCTCTTCGTGGCAAATCCTTTGGCAAAGAATTGGTTAATATGAGTAAAATCTCAGCAGTCGACATGTCTCTGTGGCGCAATCGGTGAGCGCGTTCGGCTGTTAACTGAAAGGTTGGTGGTTCAAGCCCACCCAGGGACGTACACAACCATTATGGTTTTCAAATTTGGTATCGGTTTGCGCATTCGGTTGTTAACTGAAGGTTAAGTGGTTCAAGCTCACCTGGGACCAAGACAAGGGTTTCTGAGTGCCCTTTTGCTGCAATGACTTTGGCAAAGAATTGGCTTATATGTGTTAAATCTTAAGAATAGATATCCTATTGTACATGTCTCTGTGGTGCAATCGGTGAGCCTGTTCGGCTGTTAACTGAAAGGTTGGTGGATTCAATCCCACCCAGGGATGCGCACAAGAATTATGGTTTTCAAATTTGTTATTGGTTTGCGCATTTGGTTGTGAACTGAAGGGTTAGTGGTTCAAGTTCACCTGGGACCAACTCAAAGGATTCTGAGTGCCATTTCATGGCAATACTTTGGCAAAGATTTGGCTTATATGTGTAAAATCTTAACAGTAAATATCCCCTGCACATGTCTCTGTGGCGCAATCGGTGAGTGTGTTCGGCTGTTAGCTGAAAGGTTGGTGGTTCAAGCTCACCGTGGGACATGGTCATGGTTTTTGGAAATGCTAATTGAATGCAATTCCTTGGCCAAAGAATAAGCTCATGCGTTGAAAGACCCAACTGTTCAATCCCTCTGTCGAGTGACGCACCTTGTCAGATAGAGTAATGGGACAAATAGGGGATAGTGTATTATGATTTGGGCTAAGACCTCGTAGAAAGGTCACCAAATTTAGCCTTAATAGACATACTCTAGTATAGACTCTAGATGTCGACAGTACTGAGGGCACGCAGATTCAGTCTCGTCCAGCCATGCCAGCTCAGACAGAGGCCTTGTTAATTGTGAAAAGTAGTGAGAACATACACATACCAAAGTCAACGCCTTTACACTACTTTTGTTATGTTTTATACATGACTCTAGATGAATCATATAACATGAGTGCGTGGGGGGAAAACCCCATAGACAGGCGGCACAGTCGATGTCGCCCGCCCTAAGAAGAAGAGATCGGAGATGCAGGATGGGCGGTGCAGCTCCGATCAGGGAAAAGGGCGCCTCCCACGACGCGAGTCTGAGTGTAGTAACCAGGATTTGCAGGGCTCCTCCATGAAGAAGCCCTTCGCGGGACACCTCGAGAAGGTTCCTGGTCTTTGTCCCGCCCTGCCTGTCGGTGCAGGCACTTCTGTTAACACTGAATCACAAAGGTACTGTGATATCTTGAGATATCAATGAAGATATGCACGCACAACGGCTCTCTTTAATGCAGCACTTAACATCATACAACAGGTCTGACTGACGGTTGTTGTTACTGAATTCACAGACCTTCCTAACTCTGACATATAAACCACTAGCACCCTCTATTGGCAACAATCTGTAACTCCGCCTAACCACTATGTAACATCCCTCCCTTCTTAAATCTGAAACATACTATAAACAGTTAAACTCAAAATATACGTACGTGTAAGCATGTTTAGCCATGTCATTACTAACAAAAGACTACTCAGCCCAAAACTCTGCCACTCCAATGTAAACTACATAACAGTCACACCTCTTTTTTTTTTTTTTTCCTTTGGCACATATTTTACATCACAAAATCTGTCAGATAGGAAGGAGGTCTCTTGTTTCGTTGAGATCGCCGCAACTCATGTGTTGGCGCACTGCTGGCCTCACTGCACTCTTCCTCTAGCAGCACCGGAGGCCCAACCTCGTTCTCCACTTGTGATGAACTCTCCTCCTCTCTCCGTGCACAAGTTATTGGCGCTGGCAACACACAGCTCTCCTCCCTTGTCGAGTCCCGTAGCCGAACAGACGCATCTCCGGTCCTGTCGAACAGTTGATCCACATGTCGCCGAATTATCTTCCCGTTTCCCAGCAGCACTGTATACGACACCGGTCCCGTGGACTCCTCTATGAGTCCCGGTATCCATTTTGGGCCTGCCCCATAATTCTTGGTGTAGACAGTGTCTCCAGCAACAAAACTGCGTTCCTTGGCGTGTCTGTCATGATAAGCTTTTTGACTTGCCTGTTTTGCTGCCACTCTCTGCTTCATATCAGGGTGTATGAAGTGTACACCTCAACTTCCTTCCCATCATCATCTCAGCAGGCGACAGTCCAGTTGTTGACTGTGGAGTGATGCGGTAACTAAACAAAACTCTGTTCAGTTTTGTCTCCAGATTTTCCCCGGCACTTTTTTTCATAAGTCCTTTAAAGGTTTGTACAGCTCTTTCCGCCAACCCGTTAGATGAGGGATGGAACGGCGCAGAAGTGACGTGTGTGATTCCATTTCGTGCCATAAATTCCTTGGTTTGCTCACTCACAAAACACTGGGCATTATCAGACACAATCATTTCTGGAATACCATGTGTACTGAAACTGTTTCTCAAACTGTTTACTGTTGCTGCTGACATTGCTGAGTTGACTGGATAAACGTCAAGCCACTTGGAATGCGCATCCACAATAACTAAAAACATCTTTCCCATGAATGGACCCGCATAATCAATGTGAAGTCTCCTCCATGGCTTCTCAGGCCACTCCCAGGGATGGAGCGGTGCACAGGCAGGTGCCTTTCTGTGTTCTTGGCATGTGGTGCATGATTTTACCATATTTTCCACATCATTGTCCATTTGCGGCCACCACATATATCCTCTTGCCAGTCCTTTCATACGGCTCATCCCGGGATGTGACTGATGTAACTGTTCCATCATGGAAGCTCTTCCCCTCTCTGGTATCACAATGCGGGCTCCCCACCTCACACATCCGCCTTGCACACTCAACCCAAGTTGTCTTTGTTTATAGGGTAAAAAGTCCTTATCTAGATTGTTGGGCCACCCTCTCAAAATGTACTCACGTACTCTGGAAAGAAAGGGGTCTTTTGTTGTCCATTTCTGCAGTTGGTGTGATGTCATCAGTGGAAGCTGTTCTTGCTCCAGCATTAACACCACTTCCTCAGATGATGGATCTTTGGGTGTCTCCGGCAATGGCAGACGACTGAGCGCATCTGCATTACCATGATCTTTACCGGCTCTGTATGTGATAACATACTCGTAAGCTCTCAACAAAACAGTCCATCTCATGATCCTTTGTGAAGCCATCTGTGGTACTGCTTTCATCTCATGGAATAAACCTATGAGAGGTTTGTGGTCTGTATGAATCACAAATTTTCTGCCATATAGATACTTGTGGAAATACTGTACTCCAAAAATCACTGCGAGTCCCTCTTTATCAAGCTGGGAGTAGTTCTTTTCTGCCGCTGACAGTGTTCTTGAAGCAAAGCCTATGGGTTTCTCATCTCCATCACTCATTCGGTGAGCTAGTACCGCTCCCACCTCATATGGTGATGCATCACAAGACAATAGCAGTTCTTTTTTTTCATCGTAGTGTACTAACACACGGCTAGACTGCAAACATACCTTTGATTGCTTGAAAGCCTTTTCTTGCTGTGGGCCCCAAGACCACAATTCATCCTTCCTTAATAGTTTGTGCAGGGGTGCCAGCAACGTAGATAAGTTTGGAAGGAACTTATTGTAGAAGTTCAACAGTCCAAGGTACGCCTTGAGCTCTGTCACAGAAGTGGGTGGGGGTGCCTCCTGTATGGCCTTTACCTTTGCTGGTAGCGGATGCAGCCCTGTCTTGTCCACTCTGTGTCCCAAAAAGGTCACCTCGTTTTCCATAAACTGGCACTTGCTCCGTTTCAAACGCAGTCCTGCACTTCTCAGTCGCTTCAGAACTTGATCCAATGTGTGCAGGTGATCGTTGTCATCTTTTCCTGTCAGAATAATGTCATCCAAATATACGGCAACCTTTTCGATTCCTTGCAGGACCCCTTCTATGGTACGCTGAAAAATGGCTGGACTAGAACTTACGCCAAAAGGTAATCTGGTGTATGTAAACAGTCCCTTGTGAGTGTTAACTGTTACATATCTTCTTGATTCCTCATCCAGCACAATCTGTTGGTATGCGTGGCTCATGTCTAACTTAGAGTACTTCTCTCCTTCCGTTAGACAAGCTATCATGTCTTCCATTCTGGGGATGGGGTACTGTTCAATGGCTGAGCATTTGTTTACTGTCATCTTATAGTCTCCACAAATTCTCGCTCGTGAGTCTGGTTTGAGAACTGGTACAATGGGTGCTTCCCATTCAGAAAACTTCACTGGCTCAATGATTTTCTCCTGTAAAAGCCTCTCTAACTCCTGTTCTACTTTTCTTTTCATGGCAAAAGGAACGGATCTTGGCTTGTAAAAACAGGGTGTGGCATTTCTAGGTACATGGATTTTAGCTGTGAAGCCTTTCAGCATCCCTAGCTCATCTTTAAATACTTCTTCATGTTTAGACAGTATTTCTTGGAGAGGAGTTTCGCTGTCCTCTACTCTGTGGACCTCCTCCAGCCAGTCTAACTTGAAGGCTTTGATCCACCCCCGTCCAACTAGACTCGCCCCAGTACCTCTAACCACGACCACCTCTAACATCTTGATGGTACTTTCATGTTCAACTTTCACTGCACCTATCACCGGCACTTTATGGCCACCATATGTCCTGAGCTTTATCGAGCACTTGGCTAGCTTTGGCCTCTGATTGTCAAACAGCTTGTAAAAAGTCCTACTTGACATTATGGTGTATCCACATCCAGTGTCCACTTCAAAAATTACTTTTTTGTCATTTACTGTTAGCTCTCTTTTAATTGGCTCTTCTCGAGGGATCACTGTCACTTCACAATCATTTATGTTGTACATAGTCCTGTTATCCTCCTTAAAGTGATACATAGTGAAAACTTGTTCCTTCTCACTATTTCCCTCCTCTTCCTGTATGAAATTAGCTGCTTTACTTTTCTTCTGTCGCCCCCATTTTTCACGCAAACCTTTTGCTTTCCCCAATGACCTACTTCTGCACGCTCTTTTTATGTGGCCCACCTTACCACAGTTGTGGCACTTCTCACTGGCAAATCTGCAATCCCTTGCCACGTGGTTGTCTCCACCACACCGATAACACCGTGTGTCCCTCTGGGGTTCCGAGCGGGCCTCCTCGACCTTCTTGACTGACTCCAAAGGGCGACTCCATTTGCTATGTTCCTTCATGCCATGCAAATCCACAACGTCCCTGTCTGCAGCCTCCATAGCCTGTGCAAACTTGAGTGCCTTGTCAAAAGTCAATGCATCCTCTGACAACAACCTCCGCTGTATCCTGTCGTTGTTTATTCCACAGACTAAGCGGTCCCTCAGCATCGTGGTCAGCGATTCCCCATAATTACAGTCCAGCGCGAGCCTCCTCAGCTCCGCAACATAGTCACCCACACTTTCATCCATTTTTCTATTCCTGGAATTAAACTTCCACCTCTGCATTATTTCACTCGGCTTGGGGTGAAAATGATCCGTCAACAGTCTCACCAGCTCCTCGTAAGTACGTTCTCCAGGTTTAGCCGGACTGAGCAGGTTCCTCATCAGTGTGTAGGCCTGGGAGCCCACACTACTCAACAACACAGCCCGTTTCTTGTTAGCATCAACAATGTCGTTCGCTACAAAGAAATGGTCCAGAATCTCACAGTACTCCTCCCATGACTGTGAGTTGCCATCAAAAGGAGCCACCGAGCCGACTGTAGTAGCCATCGTCTTGTTCACAGGACGTATTACGGACACTCGTCGAGGCAAAAAAAAACTAGCCGCTTATGTTGCTAACACGCACCGCTGCCGTCGTCCCGTCACTTCAGAGACACGTTTTTTTCCGCCCTCATCTCAGGCATGTATCCACGACTTTCATCCTCGTCGCCATATGTGATGTCTGACTGACGGTTGTTGTTACTGAGTTCACAGACCTTCCTAACTCTGACATATAAACCACTAGCACCCTCTATTGGCAACAATCCGTAACTCCGCCTAACCACTATGTAACAGGTACAATGTTCACTTGAACTTCAATTGACCTGTAAGCATAGTTTGAAACTTGATAATATGACAAACTAATTTCTTTGACATTAAGTCAATTATTTATATGAATAATATACTGTTTGAAATATTATTTGGAGTGGGTGGGTGCTTGTTTGTTTGTGTTTGAAATACTGTATCGTGATCGTTAGAATGAACGGGACTTGTGTCGCACTCCGCACCACTAGATGGCGTCTATAATTTATTAGCCAACTGACTTAAAACGTCAGGCGTAGAAGAAAAGTGAGCCACCCTGCGCATGTCCGTTTCTAGTTTGGTAAACAAAACACGGACCCACTCACGAGTCCGCTGACGCATATACTGGTAAAATATTTTGCACATTTACGATTTTTGTAAAAAAAATGTATTTGTATTATGTTTAATGAATCATTTTTCTCGGTAGTTGTTTACAAAACACAATTTACGTGTATTTGCTTTATTATGTTAGCTGACATCTTAATGGAAAATTATGGCTGTTGACATATTTCTAAATCTCTGGTCAAACGGATTGGTTGGATATAAATGTGTACATATATTTTTTACTTTTGGCGTTTTCTGTATCAAAGTGGCTGGTTTGCGGTCATTTTAGCTACCTGACGTCCAGCTAAGGATACTCGCTTGCGTTTCAGCCTCAGTCATCACAACGTTGCAGAATGCAATTTTGACACGTTCATTAATAGAATCAGAATCAGCGTCTGACAATTGATTTTGCATTTTTGTTAACAGAACAGTTATTTCCATTTCCATTGGTACCTAATCCAGTCAAACGCGAACATCCAGGTAAGGGGATTTATTTTGACTCGTGACTGACGCTTAAGCTCATTCTGTACAAAATGATTTTTATTTATACTTACCCGCATTGAAATTTGGACCTTGGAGTAATTTTAGAGCCAACCTAAGTGGGTATGATAAATATTGTGCAGATTTACGAATGAAATGGGAACCTCTAAGACTAAATCGTTCAATAAAACAAGTACAACGAGTGCAAATTCCTATGGCGTTGACACAATCTGAATTAGTACGGAAATTGGAACATGTCTTTTTCCATCAATAATGTAGTACTGAAATCAGAATTACAGTAAATTTGTGGGTGAACCTTATTGTCATACCATGAGTACCCCCCCCTCATGCACACGTGTAAATGATTCTCATTCTCAAGTAACAACTGATTTTTCTTTTTATTCATTGAATTGAACATTTAATTCGTAGTTTTTTAAGTCTTTTATGTTTTACTCAAATGAAACATAAAAATATTTTTTGCTTTGAAAATAAGCACAAAGTCAGAATAAAAAAAATGCCTCACTCCCATCCCATACCAATCCCAATGAAAAATAAAATCCCTTTTTATCCCAGTCCCAGCCCATCGTAAAAATAAATAAATAAATCCCACTCCCATCCTGCTCCTTGAATGACTCCCATTCCCGTATCGCTCCCATTTTGGAGGTCAGCTCCGTTAAAAATGGCTGCACATCAAGTTTTTTCTTTTTCTTTTTTTTTTTTAAATCGGTTAATCCCGTCCTGATCTGCTCCCCTTTTTATCTTGTATCGTCACAATCCCGTGATTAAAGATAAAGTCGACTCCCAGCCGGTGTGAATCCCGGTGTGGATTCCTGAAAAAACGCCTCCCTGAAATCTAGACTATGAATATAAAACAATCAAAAATGCAAAACTGTATTCCGCAAGGTATTTTTTAACATTTGCCTTAACTTCTAAATGAATAATGCATAAATCTTAATTGAAAAAAAAAGTTATAATGCAGAAAGTAGATTTATTTTATGAAACTAGATAATTTCAATTATTTGCATATTTTATTTATACAATTCTACAATGGAATCAATCATGCACTTTTACATTTCCAGGTGTGACAATGGGGAAGTCATTTTCCCATTTCCTGAAACAAACAGTGTATCATGAGGGTCAGGATGGCCTCACCTCTCACCTTGAAGACAGTCCAACAGAAGATGGCAAGGGTGGCGATGTTTCCCAATTTCCATATGTGGAGTTTACCGGGCGAGACAGCGTGACGTGTCCGACATGTCAGGGGACTGGAAGGATCCCGAGAGGTAACCCTTGCATGTGGTGTGTTGCGCTATCTGTAAAAAAAAAAAAAAAAACAAGGTAAATCCATTCTTGAAAATGTGTTTGAGGACTTTTTTTCATTATTTGTCAGGTTTAAATGCCCTGACGCCTTTTGGGAAAGCTTACTGAAATAACTTACTAAAGGTAACGGCCGAAATAAAAAGGTGGCTGAATGGCCAGGAGGAACCAGGCAATGTTGTTCGTTTTTACCGGCCGCGGCAGGGAGAGAGGCCAGAGCAGACAGGCGACTTGCTCAGTTTTGTAGACCATAAGTGTCCGGTGCACTGGAAATTCTCATTGATTTGCCATCACTGGTCATTATTCTTTCAACAGGACAGGAAAATCAACTAGTGGCATTGATTCCATACAGTGACCAAAGGCTTCGCCCTAGAAGAACGTACGTATATTTGTCTCTGTTTGTACAGCAGCTGAATGCGTGTACAAGGGCATTGTTGGCAATGTGGTCATCGCTGCAGCATCTATTCACAAAATAATTAAAAATCAATGCATTTTGCTCATTTGTTTCAGTTATATGCATCGTGGTAAATTCTCAATTTGCAAGTGTATCATATTAATGTTTTAGTCGGAGACTCATGAAGTTGTCTCGTGACCTCCACAGGAAGTTGTACGTCTCAGCATCGATTGTTCTCTGCCTTCTGATATCCAGTCTGGCTGTTTTTTTCCTCTTCCCTCGATCCATCGACGTGACCTACGTCGGGGTGAAGTCAGTTTACGTTAGCTACGACAAAGAGAAGCACAGTGTCTATCTGAATATCACAGTAAGTAAGGAAGGAAGCTAGTTTTTTTATTTGGTCGAAATTTGTTTATGAGTTTGTAAACAATTTACGTCCTCCCATAAACAAACGCATATTTATTTTTCTACTTGTATTTGATTAATAAAAATAACACTGTAATGAATAAACATAACTGGTTTTATAAAGTATGATTAGTGGCTGAGACAAACAAGTCACAAGGATGTGCCTGAGGTGTTTGCTTTTAAGGGGCATGGCCTAGTCAGCGATATTTTCCGTCTTTTAATGCCTCGGGCAACTTTTTTTTAAAAAATCCAACTTGTGGAGCGACAGAAAACATGAGTCCAATACATTTGTCGTTTCCTTGATGATGCAAGTAGAAAGCAATCATAGAATTGTCATCTTGAACATTGCGCATTGAGTGTATATGTCGCTAATGCATTTATTCAGCCACATTTTGAAAGCTTTTGACCCGAGGTATGTGCTTCCAAGCTGAACATTTTGGTCATGATCGCTTTGCCTCTCATGTGCCTCTACATGAGTAACCATTATGGGGTGTTGATGAAAAATTTTCAGGAAAAAAATGAATTCAATTCATTTTGAAAACATTGACTCCGCAAATGGGCGGCACGGTGTCCGACTGGTTAGCACGATAGCCTCACAGTGAGAGACAGCATCGGTCGTGGGTTCGATCCCGGCTCCGGCCATCCTGTGTGGAGTTTGCATGTTCTCCCCGTGCTTGCGTGGGTTTCCTCCGGGTACTCCGGTTTCCTCCCACATTCCAAAAACATGCATGGTAGTCCGATTGAACACTCGAAATTGCTCCTAGGAATGAGTGTGAGCGCGGATGGTTGTTTGTCTCTGTGTGCCCTGCGGTTGGCAGGCAACCAATTCAGGGTGTCCCCCGCCTACTGCCCGAAGATAGCTGGGTTAGGCTCCAGTGGCCCCCGCGACCCTAGTGAGGAGAAGTGACTGGATGGGTGACTCCGCAAATGATTATGTAAATGATGATACTGTTTGTGTGTCCACCGGTTTAGAACACTCTCAACATCAACAACAACAACTACTACTCTGTCGAGGTGGCCAACATTACAGCTCAGGTGGAGTTCGTCAACACAGTGATTGGGAAATCTCGTATTATTAACACTACTGCCATTGGCCCTCTTGACATGAAACAGGTATTACACGTGATGAAACATACGAAATACCAATGTGTGAAAAATCTGACCCCTCTTTATTACGTCACTTCTCAGATTGACTATATGGTCCCCACCGTCATAGCAGATGAGATGAGCTACATGTAGTAAGTTGTTATTTGCATATTTTATTATTATTGTTCTTATTATTGCACATTTTATTCCCACAAGGGGCAATTCAGTTTTAACACTTTTCTGAAAGCTTTTAATGTGTGCCTTTGTGACACCCTGTGCGAAACTCCTCCCTGTCGCTATATCATGAAGCTTGACCAAAATAGCGTTACTGATTTATTCTGCCAGCAGGAAATGGCCATGTGCTCAAGGCATGGGTCATGATTAGATTCTAACGGTATGATAACCACAATCAAATATGTCATGGTATTAAAATTCCGGCATTTTTTTTTTAAATATTTGGGGAAATAAAAATCGCCCTTTTCCCCCATTGAACACAATCTATTTTATTTTTAAACAAAATCTAGACTATTTGGTACATTGAGAAACATGTACCATTTTGAAAGAAAGAAAGGGGGATAACTAGTACCCGCTGGTATGTTTTTTCTTTGTTTTTGTTTTTTTTTTTATAGGAAAATGCACATTATTCCATGCATCCATTAAACATAGCAAAAAGGTGTATGTTCAACTCCTCCTGTGTGCAACTGATCACAACTCCCTTCTCTGCTCTGCCTAGAAGGGGAGAAAAAAATTGCCAGTGGCCTCTTCAAACAGTCGGCTTGCTAAGTGATTTCTTCAAGCAAACGATAATATTGTAGCGGGTCTTTGCCTGCTTTGGAGTCCCCTAACAAGAAACAGTTTTAGCAGTAATTTGAACCCTTGCCTTTTTAAAACATCGGTAAACCGTCAAACCGATAATCAGCCCATGCATAGTGTCTGACATGTACCACATATTCACAACCATAACGCTCCAAATGAGAGCTAGCATGCGCAAGCTAGCATGCGCCAGCTAGCATGCGCCAGCTAGCATGCGCCATGGCGTGCCCAGTGTATGCGATAAATACATAAATAGCACCCACAAATGACACTGCGGCGCGTCTTTTGGTTGTGAAAATAGGGTAATTCCTTCGCAAGTGATTTATAACATCAATTACTGTAGCACTAACTTGACTCTTATGTTTCAAATTACAGTGACTACTGTACTCTGCAATCCATCAAGGTTCACAACATAGTCTTCATGATGCAGTAGGTTGTCTTGGATATTTTAACTGTGAATTTCTACATTACAAATAGTGTGGCTTTACATAGACCATGCTCTCATTCTCAACGTGCCCTACAGAGTGACGGTCACCACCACATACTTCAGCCACGCTGAGCAAGTGTCACAGGAGATGTACCAGTATGTCGACTGTGGAGGGAACACCACTTCCAACAGCGGAATGAACAAGCCATTTAGCATCCCACATCCCGAGTAACAAACCAACCAAGCCAACCAAACAGTCAAAGCATTTGATGTCTATCTTGGTTCTCTGTTGTGCACGTTTCTTCCAACCCTCTTCTGATTAAGTATCACGTAGTTTGTGTATGATTTAAACAAAAGAAAATTCAGATTGGATCAAAGCTCTTCAAATTGTAATGTTTCTTGCGAACATGTGAAGAAAACTACCGTTAAGGTGCATAGAAGGCTTGTAGCAAGTCAAATAATTAATATGGCAGAGTGCTTAGCATGTGTGCTTCACAGTTGAGCAGTTCTTGGTTTAACTCCTGGCCCGGGCCCTCATGTCTGGATTTGATATATTCTCCCCATACTCACGTTGACTTTCTCTACGTACTCCAGCATGCCAAACCTCGCATGTTAGGTTCACGGCAGACTGTAAATTGTCTTCAGGTGCGTGTGTGAGTGCGAATAGCTGCTTGTTAATGTGAGTGCAGCGATCGGCTGGCTACTAACATTGGGATAAGATGTCGAAAACAAAGTCTGGACTGTGATGTGGCATTACTCTGCAATGTAATTGGCAATTTCCCAAATTCTGGAGTGGAAGTGCCAGTAAACCCAATCGCCAAAATCCACTGAGAAGATGCCAAAAAAACAGATCAAGGCAAGTCAGTGGTAGGAATGGCGACCTTGACTGATAAGTTGTCCATAAACCATGGGACGCCTGATTTAACCAATGACAGAGCAATGCGTTTTTAGTGCACAGGTGTCCAACTCGGGCTTCGAAAATCGCTTTCATTCATATTTTAGATGCTTGCTTCCTCCCAACACTCCTGATTCAAATGATCAGGATTGTCAACGTGCTCCTGCTGAGTTTGCTGGTGAGCTGATCTTCTGAATGAGCTGAGTTGGAGGAGGGAGACATCTAAAACCTGCAGGATTGTGACCATAGTTTGCCACCTGTGTTGTAGTGTCCAGAATTGGTTTTCGATAACTTTGGTCCAGGGTCAGCCTCTTGTCTAAAGTTAGCTGGGAATGCCTGGAGCTCACACGCAGCCCTGATGAGAACAAGCGGAATAGGATATGGATTCGTTCGAAAACCAGCAAAATTTGTATAATACCCTAGGGCGGTTTTGGATGATTTAAAAATAAAAAAAAAAAAGTGTTATTCATAAGGAATCATAGAGTACGTAATGGTGATGTTATAGATCTCACAACATCTTAATTGTCACTAAATGTTTATTACACTTATTGAGATTCACATTTGTACTCTCCTAATCCATTCTTATGAATAGTCCGTGTTGCTTAACTAATGACATTTTTATATTATTTTTTTCCTGAAAAAGAAATCCGAATTTTGTGCTACGGATATGTCGTTTGTTTCCTGCTTCAAAAGATTTGTTATAAATCCATTTTAGCAACAGAAAAAAACATGCCGCCATATTTATGCACCAATATGATTCCTCGGTTCTTTGTGTCATTCATTCGCCATTATTTAGGATTTATGTTATGCCTGCTGGCAGAGTGGTGCTGCGTTTAAATCTAAACTCAGGCCTTCCTGTGTGGTTTTTCCCACACGTCAACTGGCTATTGAGCACAAGCGGTCTAGAGAGTACATGGACAGAGAAGGAGAAAAACGGTTGATAAAGATCCAAATGAGAACCTGATGAAGCTTAAATGTACCGACCACTAATGCACTTTAAGTATTTCGGAATTGCACACTCAGCATCACGTTCTCTCAAGCTAATTCCTTTTTTGTGCACACTGTTGGGAGCAAACTTTTGTTGGATAAGTAGAGAATGCAGATGCCATTACATTCTGGGAATAATAATACAAAAATTATCGTGTTAATTTGCACTTTTATCACTGGACTTTGTACTTTGTGTACACTACTATGGTATATGCATAATGCTGTGCTAGTATTTTGGTACTAATGATGCGTAATTGGGTTCATTGTCGTGGTCTTTTTTCAGTGGGTTCTTTTTTCTCAAGTGATTGCAGTAAATAAAAAAGTTGCTTGCAGGGAGACATTAACATTCTGGGGATTAATATGGATTAACTGTTTGTTTTTTTTCTGTAAAGATTGTTTTTTTGTTGTCTATTGGTAAATGAAAGCAATGACCCCGATAACCACTGATGCATCACCAGCTCATCTCATTTATCTCATCTCAAAACCATTTCACAATTTATTTTTTTGTCTTACATTTTCAATAATGTACTATGTACACGAAAAAGCAGAAACACTTGAGATTTTCTCTTCAACGCTGTCATAAAAAATATTTGGAAAAGACCAGCTTTGATTGTACAGAGACTGATTTGAAAAGCACTTTTTTTTAATCCTAACATAAATTTAAAAAAAAACATTGTGCAAAATTGCTTTTAATGTTTGTTTTGTGATTGTGTCGTTGTTCGAGTAAAGAATTTAAGTTCAATAAAAACATGTAAACAAATAAATTGTTGCTGCTTGCTGGCTTTTTGCAGAAGCATACGCTCACATACTGAAAATAAAATACTTTCTTAATGTTGGAATTTTTTCCTCAACCGAATAAATGCCCTTGAATTAATTATTTTGAACCCAATTCAAAATCAATGTTTTTTTTTCTTTTAAATATTACTTTTGTCCGAGTCAATTATTTCTGTGACCACAATGTATATTTCTTTAATTAACAAAAGTGTACCAACAATTTTGTCAATGTGTATAAACCTATCTTTTGAGTGAAAGTAGTAAATTATATTTCAGCTACTTAATGTTTTTGTTTGGATATGTTGTTTCATTACAAGTACTTCTTGTGTTTTGTTACTAAGTGACTTTGGGAGAGAGGTGAGCTACATCCTCAAATAAGTGGTACGGAAAAGGGATGGATTTGTTAATTGTATTTTTGTATCAAAGTTGCCACATTCTCCTTCTCTAGCATCTCAATGCAAGTCTGTTTAGTTTTCCCTCAGAATTTGTATTTTGTTTATTTGGTTTAACATCTGTCCATTTGCCACATTCCGGATTTGAGAGTAAAAATCCAGCAGTTGCCTCTTCAAAATAATGTGGTAAAACTGTTTGGCTATTAGATAAGCAGACATTCTGATGCTTCCCTGTAACGACCACACGAGGCCAGCACCACTATGCAAAAATCCCAAAGATTCAATTTATACCCTATTTAAACAGTATTTGATTTCCTCGTCATAACTGAAATTTGCCGGTGTTTTTGGCCTAAAATGTGTTTTTATGATCAATTTTCCAATGGTCTTTTAATGTCATTTTATTGTATAGTACCGAATACGAGATTAAACCAAGACCTTTAAATTCATCCCGCCCATGCTGTTATATTATGATCAAATAATTAGTCCAAGTTATTTCATCATTAAATTATATGTTTTTAATTTTAACAAAAAATAACTTCTTATTAGACTTGTATGTTTGAATCATTTAAACATTTCAATTAAATGTTAATGCATTGTTCAGTTATTATGGATAAAGTACTCTATAGGTAAAACTGGAGCAAGAAAGAAAAAATCATTACGCTTCTATACTAGTTGATATAGTTTTCCCCCACTTTTACAATTATTTTTGAGGACCAATTTAAGAATGTGAAATATGAATCGCGGTTCAATTGAGGCCACTGAATGTTTGGTGGGCAGAATTATTCTCAGATAAAAAAATAAATACATTTTCTATTCACGGGCATATGGTTCAATGCAATGATTCAGGTCACTTCTTACTCTAGAACCTTTTTCTTTATTTTATGTTCTAAATGGTGTTTTCATATACAGTAACGTTTTTAATGTTTGCTTGTCTATTGCAGCGGTAACGAAACTGTGCTTACCATAATAAAAGGACACTGCGTATATTTACCGCATAGTAGTCAATCAAATTAAATATTTAGATTTCAAATCGACGTAATATACTGTAGATTCGACGTAAATATAAAACAATACCTTATCATTTTCCCACATATACATGACAAGTCACGGTTTCACCGCAGTTTACTTTGAAAGGCTTTCTCGGAAACGGTCATGTTGATTCAAGAGTCTTGACGTTTCTGGCGACGGTTGGTAGGCTCGATTTTCCTCTGGAGACATCAGAGCGAAGATGCGCGGACAGGGAATTACACGTATGACTCCTGAGCACCAGCGACCAATTAATAATGGCCTAAACACCACTGTCAGTGTAAGTTTTTTTCTCCAATTATGCAATTTTAGAATCATTTTGATGGCATCTGCCGTCAAAAGGAGGTTATAAATGAGATCACATTTAACATTGTTCTCAGTCTACTGTCGGTGAATATACAGCGTTGTTTTTTTTTAGTTATGATGTAGCGCAGCTTTTGACAGAGCTTTATAAAGCAACTTTTACTACCAACTTGTGGGGTTGGGGGGAAGGCGAAAAAAAATACACCGCTCTGTACCTAAAACTCTAATAAGTCTAATTTATTTGGGTATTTTTTTTAGGAATAAATAAATCAGTACCCGTCGTGTATGCATTTTGTTATAATTGAGCTGCCATCAACCCCCAGTAAATGTGTGTGTGCGTTTGTGTGTGTGTTTTTTAAGTTCTTTTGAGGAAAAAAAACAACAAAAAAAACATGTGGAAAATTGGAAACAATGCTCGGTTTTTTGGTTTGTTTCTGTTTTTTTTTCGTGCAAATGCACCAAAATCATTTGAGAATTTAAAGAAGACTTGAAGTCGTTCGGGTTATATTTGATAGATTTTAAATTATGTATTTTAATGCTTAGTGTGCCTCCTGACAAGTTGTACATTTTTAGAGATGTCTGTTGCTGAGCAACACGTTATGTGAAAGTTAGTGCTTTATTTTGCACTGCATTCTCTCCCAACATTATAGACCTTGGCTTTCGAGATAAATCCAAAGCCTTTGTTTTTGCTTTAACTCTCTGTATAGAAATTAGCGTATCAAATACCGCTTTGACTACATGTGCAAATGGGCTGCAATCCACCCTGCTGTTTTATATCCCATTCATCTCTCTGCCAGGATAATGTGAGGATGTGTAGTCCATGCAGATGCACCTGTTGAGCGTTTTCTGTTTTTTCTAAATCACTTGAGTGCTTGGTGTTTGTATGCTTTGACTCATTATGCATACCATCTTGACCCCCGCAGGCTCCCGCTGCTGCAGAATAAAAGCAGCCTGTTGAATATTAAGTGACCTCCTGCTCCAGATACCAAGATGGGGAATGGATTATCAGACTTCACTTGCCTCCTGTCTTTTCAGCCTCTACACATTGTCATTCTTGGATTGGATTGTGCTGGCAAGACCACAGTGCTCTATCGGCTGCGATTCAACGAGTTTGTGAACACCGTCCCGACAAAGGGTTTCAACACGGAGAAGATAAAATTGTCACTCGGAGATAGCCGGCGGACTGCGTCCTTCCACTTCTGGGATGTAGGAGGTCAAGAAAAGCTGCGACCGCTGTGGCGTTCGTACACCCGCTGCGCTGATGGCATCGTGTTCGTAGTGGACTCTGTGGACGCCGAGCGCATCGAGGAGGCTAAGACAGAACTGCACAAGATCACCCGGCTGGCGGAGAACCAAGGTGTTCCCGTGCTGGTGGTGGCCAATAAACAGGACTTGAGGAACTCACTGAGCATGACTGAGATGGAGAACTTGTTGGCCCTCGGTGAGCTTAGCGCGGCCACGCCTTGGCACCTGCAGCCGGCTTGTGCGATAATTGGCGAGGGCCTGCCGGAGGGCCTCGAGAAACTGCATGCGATGATCACCAAGAGGCGGAAAATGCTGCGACAACAAAAGAAAAAGAAGAGGAGATGATGTACGCTCTAGAAATATAAAAATGTGGCATGTATGAGAACTATTATGAGCTGCGTTCAAACGCAAATGATTTTTTTTTTCCATGTGGTCTGATCTGTTATTGGTTTGTCCAGGTCAGTTAGCATTTGGCGCTAATAGAGGACAATCTGATCAATATTGCCCTGTGGATGCTACCAACCTGTCAAAAGTAAGGACAATCCAGCAGATGGAAGTACAGTATTACAGAACTTTTTTAGTACATCAAGTTAAAATGTTTAAGATGGCGAATGCACCGCCAATCTCATGCTGCCAACAATCAATTTATATATTTTGTCTATGCCAAAGCTCTTTTTGGTAGAATACAGTTAGGGACACATTGTATAGTTTTTCAATCAAATGCATATTTTGTGACTATACAGGAAATGATGTTCACATTGTTGCGCATAAATTGCGTGTTTTAGACGTTTACATGATGAAAACGGAGTACAAGATGCACAATATGACATGATAAGAAACTCCAAATATTATGACCGCCATTGTGCCGAGAGCAGGATCTTGAACATCGTGTACTTTCGCACAAAAAACACAAACTGGTCTTGTGCTTCTGATGAGGAGTGTAGGTATTACTGGTGTACTACTACGAACAAATTACTAGAGGAAACTATTGTTCGTATGGTATGATTACGATTGACCATTCAAATCTTGCACAGTTCACATCAACTCGTTATTTTGCTGCCTCGTTAGCATGGTCATTTGTTAGCGTTCCAGCTAACATTCTTTGCTGCCAAAACCTTTTAATTTGTAGTCTTTTCTTACAAAAAAAAATGCAGATTTTAAGAATGACACTATACATCTGGCACAGTTCATTTGACAGTAATTTAAAAAAAAAAATCAGGACTCATGATTATCGCCGCTTAGCGCGGCAAGCTAAAGTTGAAGTTAAAAGCAATCGTGACTGCTGCCTTTTGTGAGGACGGAATTACAATTCCACAATTGTTTAATATTTTATGGATTCCAGAGTCATCCACCGATTTACGATCATTTTTTTAACCGTGACGTCTGACTTGCCGTCTTAAAAGTGATCAACTGTCTTGACAGTGTGAAAATTATTACCTGGCAGATGCTGTCTTTATCGCCGGCACAGACCCACCTGTGGATGTGTCTTGTGTAATGCTTTTAATGAATTCATTTTGGCTCTGCAGGGACATCCCTCGGTCCACTTTTTGAGCATCTGTCCTCAGATAAAGGCTGCCATTCGAGGCGTTACCTCTACCCAAAAAGACTGTTGCATGTTCTTCACAGTTGGTGTGTCTCTATGCACTTTGAATCGTCCTATTTCTAATTTTTAAAAGGACTGCGACAGAATCGTAATGAAATGAATAGCGTTGCCTGGAAAGAAGCGTTTGAAAATATTTATGTGTTTATTTCATATCGTTTGTTTGGAATAAAGTCAAATACAAAGGAACGACAGCTGATTTTGTCTGCTTCATTTATCATGAAGGGTAGCTCTTTATTAGATCAGAGGAGGGTCCAAGTTGACACACGTTTGTGTAACTTAAAAACTGATAAATATGTTGGAAAGCAAACGTGTGAGCTTTTAAATCAACTGTTGCATTGCATATTTGTTGTTTGTACTGAACTTTATGTATCCTGCGATTGACTCGGAACTGGGCCATGTTGTTTGCTGCCACTCAACCAAAGCGAGCTGTGAAAGCTCACCCACGACCCGAATAGAACATGGAAGGCTGGTATTATGTATGCAATATCTAACCCAAAATTGGTGATGTGGCTTTTGTCTAACAAGAACATGTCCATGTCTTGTCTCTGCGATTTATCTGTCCCCACGAGTCTTTAAAATTTGCACAACATTAAAGCAAACTTGAATTTTTAAAGATAATCTATTTGTTTTGCACACGGTACCTAGGGCCAAAAGTCATGTTTTATCAGCTCTAGTGTTTACTCATACAGCGCCAATTCAAAACAAAATTTACCCCAAGGCTCTTTCCTTATGGAGGAGGTCTAGTGAGTAATTCGAGGAGCCCCGCCTCTCACACGAAGAAAACCAAGCAAGCATTTTGGTGACTGAGGGAAATGCCTAAATTTGAGGCCGCCATCTGTTTGGCTCAGATGGAGAACCTGGAGAAGGTCAGTGGGCAGAGAGAGAGAGACAGAGAGAAAGACTCGAGGGATTAGTACAGTAATAAAAGTTTTAGCAAAGATAGTGCTATAGTGATTAGCAGTAATGACAGTGGTCTATAGACATTTAAACATTATGTTAAACTATAATTTAACATAACTATAAATGGTATGACCACTAGGGATGTAAAAATATCCAAACGTCACGATTCGATATCACAATATGAACCTCCCGATAGTTATTAACCAGATATTACAGGGAGGTAGGCAATATTAAAAAAGTTCACGATATTGAAATTAAAAATCTCTTAATATTCAGGGGAAAATAACATATGAATAATAATAACAGTGACAACAAGGCTTGGCAGGTTATTTTATTGTTACATGTTCCTCAGCGGCGCAAAGTATCATGGTCTATATCAGGGGTGGGCAAACTCTTTGATTGGTGGGCCACAATGCATTCTAAAAATTTGAAAGCGGGGCCAAACCAGGAGCAGACGGATAGAGTGTATTGGTAACCTCACCTCATCGGAGAAAAAAAAAATACATTTAGTTTTACAGGCCAAGTGTCGAGAAATGTGGAAATACGATATAATGATAAATGTGCCGATAACAGTTTTAGGCATTCATATTTTTAATTTATAATAATGTTTGATTTCCACAAATGTCAGCCAAAAGGCAGATTGAAACAATCAGTGAAATGGCGGCTGCAATTTTTTGTTTGTCATGTACCAGTTAGATAAAGATCTAGTTAATGCATCGTAGTTAAAAATAACCTAATGCCTGTGCCTTCTTCTGTTGATGTCCGTCAGTACTAGAGTGAAAACATCCTTTCCAATCAGAAAGCTCTTTCGTGCTGTTATTTGTCTAGTTGTGCTGAAACTGGTACAAAAGTAAAAGTATTTTAAAAGGTAAAAGGATTTTTGATTGCCACAAACATAACCTTTTAAATTTGAGCAAGATTCAATCTGGATTTGACCTGAGTTGCCAGATTTACTTCAGAATGACTTTTTTTGTAAATATACTGTCTAGCTGTAACATAATCCAGAATGCTAGTAGACTTGTGGTTTGCTTGGTGGTCAAAACTATTTTTCTAATAAGGAAACCCCCTGAAAAAAAAGTCATTCTAGTGCCAAACTATCAACATCTTAAAATTGGAAATACCTCTCTTCACCCTTTCACAGTAACAAGTGTTTTCATTGTGCATTTGCGTTGTAAAGTTTGGTCAAGGGAATATAGACCTCATCCATGTGAGTGTTCGGATTTCGCAAATCCATAATTTCCCCGCTCCAAAAAAACTCCTGTGAAGTTTAGTGGCATGTCAGGTTGAACCTCTGTGAACCTCTTGCTCTGTGCACTGGGAAAGGTTTCAGGGGTCACATGTTCCCAAACGGTACGCCTAACTTCCAGGAAGCACACAGACTCTTTTTTTGAGCCAAAAAGTCAACAGCAAGTGTATCTAATACTTATGCAGAGGATATAAAAGTCTACACACCCCTGTTTAAATGCCAGATGTTTTATGAAAATGATCTTAACCATTAATTAAGAATTAATTATGACTGATACAATTATACGTATATTACTTAATCATACACATAATGTCGATTTTAAAGTACACGTTTGTTAAAATAATAATATTTTGATGTCGTATGAACACTGGAGTATACATATTGTAAAACTGGAACACAACACAATGAAAGTGGCAAAAAGACCGTGTGAACAGAATATTGTTTATCATACTATCCACAGTCGGGGTTTTATAAAATATATGTAAATTTCTCCAAATATGAATAATTATCTTTGATATAACTTGAATGATTGAGCCAGAATTAATATGCAAATTAACTTTGGCCATTTTGCATATTGTAGTTATGGTTTCCCTCATTGGGCCATCATGACTGTGAACCCATATAAATGTATGATCAACTTACGTTATCACATATACAGAACAAATTGATGGAAAGCCAGTTTTGAAATCAGAAGCCATTCAGTAATTGTTCAACAATTTTTCAATTTATTTTAATAGGGAGAGGATTTGCAACAAATAAACGGCAGTACCTCACTTCTCAATATTGTTAAAAGTGAAAAAAATGTGCTAGAAACAGGAAGTTAACGCACGTAATTTGCTCTTGGCGGGCCACAAAAAATGAGGTCCCGGGCCAGATATTTACCCCGGGCCTTGAGTTTGACACCGGTGCTATAGCGAATCAGTAGACTAGAAAAGAAACAGATTGACAAAAGCAAACTAACAGCAAGAAAAAGGTAGTATCGAGTACATCAAACATTGATAAACATCGCTCTTAAATTCAATTTCCTCTGGCATGCATTGTGATCATTGTGAGAAAAGTTAGCATCACACGTCGTACCCGCTTTAAAGTCGTTCACCCCAAATATGAGCCATGATATTTAAAGATTCTAAATTGTATTCATTTTTTGTAGAAATATCATAAATATATCTTGATTGGATTTTTTTTTTTTTACATTTATCGAATTAAACCGTTTTCTACAGTGACAAATGCTGCAGCAGAAACCAAAAGTAGTTGTTTATCGTCTCCCCTCCATTCAAAGACCAGTCTGTGGTAGCTCGCGAACAAGTGGCCCAAGTAATTACTCGCATCCATTTGAGGAGTGTGTATTCAGCACAAGGGCTAAACATTGTTAAGTTTGCTCAGGCTGATTGATGACAGCCCCCCCCCCCCATCAGTGTTAAGATTGTGAAGGGTGTGAACAGTGTGGTCGTCACAGTGGAGGACAGGATGTGCTGATAAGGGCGGAGGAACCGCTCCCTGCCTGACTCGGTTTCCTGAGAAGAGCCTGGCAGTCTGCCATTGTGACCCCACCCCGCAAACACAAGTCGTCCAGAGCTGAGATGGTGGGACAGTTTCCTTTTCTTTATCGAGGCTTTCCTTCATATAAAGGATGTTTGTAATGTCCTAACTCAAAAGTAACAATGGGCCAAACTCACCAATAAGTGCTTCAAATTGTTATTATGTTATAAAGTTCAATGAGTGCCACATTATTCAAACAATTTGAGATTTTTTTTTTTTCTTTCTCACTGAGCGGCGTAGCAGTATTTAACTTGTTGCAAACTGTTTGTTTTTTTTGGCAAGAACTTTTCATCTCTATTTCAAATTCTATATTTAACTTGTTCATAAAAAATGAATGGACTTTTTGGCTTCTATAACCGTCAATGGCAGTGAATGAGTTAATTGTATTTTTTTGGGGGGAAAAGAAACTACTGTAAATTATTACTGAAAGTGGCAATAATCGACGACGCCAAGATTTGTAACCTTAATTGGCTTATACTTTTTGGAGGGGGGGGGGGGGGTATCAGATGTCATTGATATATTTGCACTATTAATATTTATCCACACTTTCTTGTCAAGATCCATCTTGGTTGCTTTTGATTGACTTTTGATCACAGTTCTTGCACATAAGGCACGTTTAGGTAAAAGGTAAGGACGCCAGCGCTTTCAGAGAACAAAGACAGACCGGAAAGTTTTTATGAATAAGGACGAAAGTGTAACGACGGAAGGGTGTCCAAGTCGCGGATGGAGGACGGACCGGCAAAATAGGGTAAAGGGCCAATCTCTGCATATAGTAAAAGCGCATCGATATAACACAGTGGAGATAATTTTATGCATGGCTGGAGCTTGCATGGAGATTTCCGGGGCGGATGATGAAACTCATGATCACAGCAGTAAAATTACCCCAAACGGAGGAGTAAAGTGAGTAAACCCACAAAACAAAAAAAAACAGAAAGAGTCTGGGAAAAAAAGAAGAATGTAAAGGTGTTCCATTACAAATATCCTTCTAAATATATGTTCCTTGTGTGTCAGATCCAGGTGTGGCTAGATATAAAAGCAGAAATTTAGTTCTATCGTCTCAAGTTGTATCATAAATATTTTCAGCCTACAACAAAAAAATGTTTTGGAGGCTAGAGTGTTTCTTTGTAACAATTGCTTTCTCATCAACGCCCATTTTTATCCTGTTACCCGTTAGACTCATCCCGCCATCCCGCTTGTTCAATCGGCTGTGGCCACCTTAAACAAAACAAAACGGGAAAAAAATGCTGAAGTTAAGTCTGACTGGAAGCAACCCAACCAAATCGGAGCTGTCAGTGTAAACACTTTGGCTGTCGAGCTCTTACGTAACTTGGCTCATGTTCGGCGCAGATGCTGGGAGTCCTTTTTGTCCGGCATGGCCATGCTTGCCTTAGATAATCTTTGTGTGCGTGTGTGCTTTACTTTGCACTCTCGATATTTTTGCAACAAATGTTACGCAGTGTATTACTTACTCAGCAAATGTAGCAAATAAATGGAGATGAGGTATTTGGCCCTCTCTCTAGCTAACACACATACAGTTCTGTTTGTAATATATAATATATATATATATTTATATATCTAAATAATATATGCATTTTTAGTGCAATATTGTTTATATTTGCAGCTCAACATGAACAGAAGTGGCAATTCTAACAAGTAGCCACCACTTCCATTTCATTATCACCTTCCGATGATTACAGGGGAAGGTCTTGGAGTTAAAATCCCCTCAAGTTATCTCAACTGTTTGAACAGATTGAGATGTTACGCTCTGCTTCTTTTGAAGAATGCAGCAAATAAAACGCACCTGGAAGAACTTACACTGGCGTGTTTGGTGCGCTCTAATGAATCCTCAGTCGGGGTTCGTGGTCTTTTAGAAGGCTTGAGCTGCACTTGTAAAAGTGATATAAAATGTTCCCTGCTTAAAAGGAAAAGACTGTTGTGAGGGACAACAAGTAATTATATATATATATATATATATATATATATATATATATATATTATTTTTTTTTTTTTCCTACGCTTGATGCTTAAGAAGATAATGAATACACTTGCGATGTTAATTTAAAATGATGTAACTAAAGTAAATGAAGGTTATGTTTGACAATGTTAGACCTGAAAACATCCATCCATCCATTATCTGTACCGCTTCTCCTCACTAGGGTCGAGGGGGGTGCTGGAGTCTAGCCCAGCTGTCTTTGGGCAGTAGGCAGGGTACACCCTGAACTGGTTGCCAGCCAATCGCAGGGCACACAGAGACGAACAACCAATTTACTCACACTCATACCTAGGGGCAATTTAGAGTGTTCAATCGGCTTGCCATGCATGTTTTTTGGAATGCGGGAGGAAACCAGAGTACCCTGGGAAAACCCACGCGGGCACATGCAAACTCCACACAGGAAGGCCGGAGCCAGAATCAAACCCACGACCTCTGCACTGTGAGGCCGTCGTGCTAACCAGACCTGAAAACAGATGCAGTAATTTTTATTGACACTATTCTCTCCAAATCCCAATGGTTTGTGTTTATCAAAGTGCCTTTTCAGTTGTTTAACTCCAGAGGCCCGACCTTCAGGTTGAACTGGGCTCAGGATGTTGAAGCTGAGACTGTGCAGCAGGAAACAGATAAAAAAGCGCAGTATGGAAGGTGATAAGACGAGGGCAGCCTTTTTGCTGAAGTGTGTTTTTCTCAGCTGTTCCCTCCTGTTTTCCTAAGTGTGATATTCATCTCTTTTTTTTCACTTGTACTTTCTACTCGTGCTTTACGGAATCATTTATTTCTACTTTCTGTGGAGACATTATTTTAATCCGCTTCAAGGATTATTACGGATGCTTCCTGAAATCTTATTTGTAATAAATTGGACTGCAGTTTTTTGGATAGTAAAATAATTTGGCTTTCCGTATCCATTATCATTGCCAGAGCATGTCTAGTTGGATATCTGATGTTTTCGGAACTGCATCTGTGTGTCAGTTTTGTGACCTAGTTGTCATTCTCAAACGACAAGCCAGGACTGTAGTTGCAAAACACTTTATGAGTGTGAATTATGGAAGGCATTCCCATGACTCAGGTGAAATGTTTTCCCTAACTTTGTATGTGAGATTTCCTTTTTTTTTTTCTTTTAAGTTCTACAATGATATATTTGTTGGCTAGCAATGATTGCTTCTGTGTCTGTCCGCACTTCATCAATGCTGAGTCATTCTCGAGATCAGCATACCAATTAAGAATTGAGAGATTCTCCAGGAATGTTGAAATTCTACCCCCAAATTTTTTTTTAAGACATCTTGTGATAATGTAAAATTGGCACAATATATCTACTTAAACAACTTGTAATAATTACGCTTCGGCCAACTTCCGCCGTAGCAAAAGTAATTGAGACACGACCCGTAAAATGAGTTTGAAAAAACTAAAATGTTTTTATAAATTTAACGTATAAATATAATAAAATATTTAAAAATTATTCCAAACATTTGACCAACTTCTCAGATATAAATGGCGGAAAAAATGCAATTGCGTCATGAGAATAGCTCAATCCATGTTTGGTAGGACCGTAATATATATCGTAAGCAAATGTTTTGTGCGTCTATTTAGTCATCTGCCTGCTGGTTGCGTCTGTGATCGGCTGAATGTGCATTGCCGGACGTTCCCCACTCCTCTCCACTTCAACGATTATTGTTTGGCAAGTGACGACTGCCGTGGATGAGTACTCCCTGCCCTTGGCGACAAGGCTAAAAATAGATTAGCATTCGGGCTCGCATATGCACCATGGAAGAGAAATTTGTGTTTGCTGTAATGACTTATTTTGCGGCTCGACTCAATCGTGTCGCGCAAATGCTGACATTCCAGTCGATCGCCGATTTAAATGCATTGAATGCGAAATATCAACCGATCTAAATCGAATAAATCAAATAGTTGTAGAGACTAATCACAGTATTTTTACTTTTAATTTTTGGCATGATCCGTCTTTGTTGTTTTTGGTTTAGTATTTAGTTTCATGTTTTCTCCCGGTGTTTGGTGTGTCTCGTCATGTTCTTTGTGTCCACCTGTGTTCGTCTACCCAAGCCCCAGTGCAAACCAATCAGGTCCTTCCAACACTTTGTGTCTTGTCCAGGTGCTCCTCGTTGTCTCGTTAATTTGCTTGTATTTAGTCCCCTGTTTACTTTCATTTCTGGTCGGTGCATTGTTCTCTTGTTAGATGTCCACGTCAGATGTTTTTTTCCGTTAAGTCAAGTTTGTGTTTTGTTGCGCCCAGTGGTTTTGTACTTCTGTGTGTGTTTTATTTATTTATTTATTTTTTAAGTACCATTTAAGTTACCCCTGCCTCACTTTCTTGCGTTTGGGTCCTCCACCCCCTCAAAACTCCACGAAAACCTTGACAAATTTAGGCATCCAAAATTTGGTGGCCCAATATTGCTGTTACTTGCTGACATTGAAGCCTCATTTGATATTCATCAGTACGACATTTTCCTAAAAACCAGATGGCATAAAATATGGCCCAGGTCAAAAGGAGCCTCATAGTGGAGTGGGCCATTACAAAGTCAGGCGTCAAATATGATCATACAACCCCCCCCTCCTCCAAAAAAGGCATCTTGTTACATACTTTAGATCAGGGGTGGGCAAACTTTTTGATTGGTGGGCCACAATGGGTTTTAAAATTTGACAGAGGGACCGGATCAGAACAAGATGGATGGAGTGTTTTGGTAACCTCACCTCATCCGAGGAAAAAAATACATTTAATTTTAAATAAAAATGAACAAAAACATTACAACAAAATATCTGCCTTTGACACACCACGGTATATAGAAAATAAAAACATTAACAAGGTTTATTTATTTAATTTTTTTTCAAGCTCGGCAGGCCGGATCAAAACGTTTAACGGGCCGCAAATGGCCCCAGGGCCACAGTTTGCCCACGGCTGCTTTAGAAGCACCAGAGCTAAAGAAAAACTTGCAAAAGTGCTGCAGCAGCTGCGAACACCATTGCATAAGTTAATTAATAGCACGCCAACTTGATGGAATAGCACATGGTGAAAAGAATGAATGAGCAGAAGGAGGCCGTCTCGTTTTCCACGACCTCATTAAAAACAGATTTCACTCAAATGACAAATGAAGAATTTGCTATTAGAGGGAGAAATTCTTAGGGTGCTTGCGCCTTAACATAAAACTTTAGTATTACGTCTCAAATGTGCACAAAACAGCTGCACAACTGCTCGTTGAGTTGTGGTGTCGATCTACTTTTTTTTTTTTTTCCACAATTCCAAATTGTATTTTCTGTGTCAAAACTGGACACTGTTCTGGCTTCATTTCTCAAATACATGTTCATAGATGAGAAAGCTGGCCTATTTTTATCCTGGCCCCCTGGCACTTAGTTCCGAGAGTTGGTAAGTGGGTCTAATATGATATGTAAGGAGTGACATTATGTTAGCCAGACCAGAGTCAGGTTTGTGGCAGACATTCACTTCACCCCAAAAAATATTGAAACAGTGAGCTAGATTCTTCACTTCCACTGACTGAGAATATTTTGTTTTTTTCGTTGCTTGCAGACAAAAAGTTGGGCCACTGGAGGCCCTGCCAACCCATCAAGTCAAAAGAAATCAAATAAACTAAATCTATCGTTGGCTGCCGTTTTCCAAACATGCTTCTAGAAATGAGCCGTTCTGAATGATGCTGGATTGCACCAAATGTTGAATTATAGAATAATTTATCTGGGAAATCATGTTAAAAAGTAGATGAGTGATAAGAGAACAGCATTTTTTTAGTAGCAATCCAGACAATAACAGAAGCATTTGTGTCTAAATGACGGTTTTTCCAGCAGATGGTATCACCTGGTCTTGCTGGCTTCAACTATTTTTAGTTCTATCTTGGCTAAGGTTCTTAACAAGCAGTAGTATGAAATAAGGAACCAAATAGAAGCAGCAAGGCAACCATCATAAAGTGGGGGTGTGGGGGGGCAGCGGGTGTCTAGTTTGCTGCCTCCGCAGTCTAGAGGGAGCATTTCCACTCCCACTCTCAACCCTTTAGTTTCCCTGAATCTTAATTCTTCAGTGCACAAAGCAAAGTCAGGACAGATTCAGTCACCAGTTAGTTTTTTTTAAACCATTCTACTTTATAACATTGATGTTCATAAATAATCTTACATCGAATTCCAGCTGTTCGACTCATAGTTGGAGATATTTTTTTTCTTTTGCCGAGCTATATTTGAGGTCATGCCTGCAGCTTCTCCACATCTTTTATCATCCTTCCAAATGCGACCCAAAACTGTGATAAAGTATGGAAGGCCGGAGGTGGGATTATTTCATTGTTAGTATTTACATATTCACAGTGGTATCCAATCTGGGCCCTGTGTGAATTTAAAATCTAATTGGGTCATTTGGATCAGAGATTTAAGTGTAGCCTACATTGTCTGTTTCAGAGAATTCGCTGTTCGCAGGCAACCTCTTTTAGGTCAGGAGTCAATGTCGCTCAAATGTCTCGCAAACAATCAAGATCATCTCTAATAAAAATGTGGGATGTATTTGGTCAAATCATTTTTCTACAGCTCAACTGCATGCAGCCTGCAGGGAACTTATTGTTATACAACCATACTGTTCCAAACATGCCAGTACAAATGCTTTTCAGCACCAGGCAAGAGACAAGGGAGAAAAAAAATTATCCCCCGCTGTCTAAACAAATTGTTCTTTTGGGTCGGGTCTGATGACACACACACCTCCACAGTTCCTTCTCATGCTCTTCAGATGGTGGGCAGATTTGGGGGAGGGAGGTGGAAACAAGGAGGGGGGGCTTAAACCACCCTGCTATAGTCGGTTGCCTGTGAAGGTCATGGAGGAAAACACTGACAGAGTATAAATCAGGTCAGAGGTTTTCTCAGGAGAGCAACGCAGCTGGTAGCCTGAGATGAGATTCGCCTTGCTCTGATGCAAGAAATCAAGTTCAAATATTCTATAAACTCCCAGCCGCCGCTCGAATGTAGGCTGCAAGTATTTGCCATCAACTCATCAGAGGATCTCATACTATCTAATCACATCTTTGGCAAGGATGGCGTCTGTGCGGCTCTCAGCAGATACTGGATACTTTACTAGACCAGTCACTGACCCACTACCAAATGGGTCATGTTGGAGTATGTTGCAGGCAGCAGAATGTTCTCCAAGGCATATTCAAACTACAACCTGCTCTCTTCATTGTGTTGTTCGGTAAATGCCATTTGGACTGCACGGTTTTTACAGTCACGTCCACCTTTCATGATTACCTCATTCACTGCCATTGATGGGTATAGAAGCCAAAAAGTACAGTCATTTTACCAAGGCTGGCAGTCCACTGCCCTGAACCAGCACAAACCATAACCCTGAAGACAGTTTATATTGCTGGTGAAACAGCCTGGACAGCATTACTAGGATAATCTGTGACTACCGTATTTTTAAGGGCACAGCAGCAGTTGAGGGTGCTGTTTCTGTATATGTAATACTTGACTGGGTGCATGCTAACTCGCGCATGCTAACTCGCGCATGCTAACTCGCGCATGCTAACTCGCGCATGTTAACTCGCGCATGCTAACCCGCACATGCTAACTCGCGCATGCTAACCCGCGCATGCTAACCCCCGCATGCTAACCCCCGCATGCTAACCCGCGCATGCTAACCCGCGCATGCTAACCCGCGCATGCTAACCCGCGCATGCTAACCCGCACATGCCGCACCTCAAAACGTCATGGCAACCCATCTGACTGACAATGACAGCGAAGGGATTTCAGTGGTCACCACACTCCTTAGAGTCACGGTTTCAAATCAAAACCAAAAATATCTCAGCATACAAGCACACAATGAAACAAATAAATAAAATTCACACAAAACACGTATCTCTCATGCCATTCATTAGAATTAGAATTAGAAATCCCTTTATTGTCATATAATTGGCGTGTCGCATTACAAGACGCCTCGTTTGTTTTGGGGAAGATTTGGGACTTTAAAGTGCGCCTTATAGTTGTGAAAATACTACAATATTACAATAACATATTACAAGAAGAAATTGACGGAACACAGAAGATGTCTGGCGAGATCATCCATGGTGTCCATCATCAAGCGTCGATGGATCATCAATGAAAATTAGTTTACGTTTAAGTGATGGCTCCAATCATTATTTATTCATTTACAATGTTTCTTGTTTAACAATCTCCTGTCAATTCATCTGTAGTATAATATTTGAGATTTGTCACAAACATGGTGAAGAGTTGCCTTGATAGGAACGAAAAGACTCTTTCCGTTCAATCTCTCCAGTTGCAAAGAAGTGGGGTGAATGCTCCTTAAAGTGAATGCGGCAGGAATTCTGATGCCAAGTGTGCAGTGCCCCCCCCCCCCCCCCTGCCACTTCCACCTGCTCTGGTGATGGGTAAAGGATAGACGTTCCTCTTCTTTTTAGCGTTCGCTCACCAGGTGTAAGAGTGGTTCTGTTTCACACCCTCCCACTCTACTCCATAGCAACAGTCCCCCTGGAGAGGCACAATGTAGGTCAGATTTGTGTACATGCTTCCCGCGTGCTCTCCCAGTTTCCGACAGTTATAGTTTCTCTCCGAGAAGGTTGCTTTTTAGCATTTTAATTTGTTATCATCCTTGAATAATTGATGTACGTGCGCAAATCACACCCTGAAGGAGTCTAGTGCTTTGTATGATGCTTAAAAATAAAAAAAGGAATAAAAAACACAGTTTCTCAGATGCTCCAATGGGTTCGTTTCCCATTTTCATGCTGGCAAATTGTACCCAAGTTGGAGGTCACCATACATCCAATAGGAAATAGTCGTGAGAAGGTGCTTCTTATGAAGGTTCCTCCACCTTGATCCATTTGACTCACCGAACGACCTTGTTCGCCGCCGCCCCGACAGTCGCTCTCTCTGCTTTCCTTCAACCTTCTCGACTTGGTTTATTATGGCCGTTCTGTTTGGATTCAGTTGTAATCAGTATTTCGGAGTCTTAGTTTTCCATTTCACAAAATTAGAGTATATTAATCGCTGGGACAATTTTTTTTTTAATTGTAAGGGTTAGTCCCAATATTTTATCTGAGAAAGAAAAACTGTATTTATCACTTATTAGTAGGCAGGATATTTTTTAGATACTTTTAGAACTTAGATCCAAGAAGATCAAAAGCTAAACCTTCAAGCAACATAAAACATGATCAGAGAGAGTTTTTTTTTTTTTTCAGAAATTGTTTCTATTTGTGTCCTATGTAGAGTAATTTTCATGTAGCTGTTTTGGAATGTGTGTGCAACATTGTATTTTTTTATTTGGTGACCAATGATTTCTGAAAACATAATGTTGTTACAACCTTGCTGATATTTGTTGTAAACAAGTTGCTTTTCCCCCTCCAGACTAATGGTTGGCAAGCGTGTTCACTCATTTGCCAATCAAAGGAAATCAACAGCCATTCACTTATTTGCATATGAGATTTGAATTGAAATGTAACAGAAGCATTACAATTTTGGCTATTAACCCCAGCCAATTTCTTGAAATAATTTTTCTTTAAATACTTGTTATTCTACTCTAAAAACATTTCCAAGAGTGATCAGCTAACATTTACAAGTCCCTTGTGATGTTGTTACAGTTGTTCTTTGTGCGCTGCTGGGAATCAGGCCAGGTCACAGGGCACAAACTCTTTTGAAGTCACTGTTCAAAGTTCATCTTTCCTGTTTTGTTGGAAGATTTTAGGTTAAGGGGGAGTTGGCAGTGTTAAAACTGCTGACAATATTCAAATGAAGCCTCATTGAATCCCATGCCGAGTCTCTGACTCCTCACTGATAGCCAACTGTAAACAAGTCGCAGTTAGCCACGGATGCTAAAATTGTAGCATGACTTATTTTTAATGTGTCACTGAAAGACTAAGGGATTTAAACATCTCACCAGACATTAGACATCCCATCACCCCACGTTGTTTTTGCGACAATCCCATTTTGTTCCGGGTGTCCTGACGCTACTGTGGCTAACCTTACAGAAGGACACTGAAAGTGATGTCTTGGAATAACTCTGCTCAATACAGAAATCCATTTTTCTGAATCTCACTTGTAGCAATCAAACGTGTATGTAAAATTAGAATGAGGGCATAAATTATTAACTCATTTAATCCCAGAAATTTTCACGAGAGGAAACCCCTTAATTCCACCATTTTTCTGGATTTTGACGGATTTTGCGAGGCCAACAGAATATTGTGTTATAATATTATAAAAACACGGAGCTGTGACGTAAAAAATAAAAAGGCTAAAACGCATAAATACGTCTTTGGGAGGCGAGGACTACTTTTTTGAAAATGTATATGTATGGATGAACGAGTTAAAAGCTGTATTACACTTGCATGTGTTTTAAACGGGGCACTTGACCCTTATTTGCCGGCCCGGACCCTCTGGCCTTATTCATAAAAATTGTTGGCTCCTGACGACGTTAAAAAAAGCATCTGTGAATGACGCCACCACGGGAGAGATGCTAATGTAGGGATTGTGGTATATGTGCCCCCCCCCCTTACCCCAGTAAGAAGGCACGGGAATTTCCAATAATGAAGTACAGGCAGGCTTGAACGCACACTGATGTCTCACATCTCTTATACACAGCAGAACACTTTTGATGAGTTCTGATGCAAATTTTTGTTGTTTGCCCATTTCGTGAGTAGGTTCACACACGCACGAGGGCCGATTCATGGGTCGACCTAAAATCACCCAGGCTTTGTTAATCGAACCCTTTTTTAAAATCCCCCACACCCCCTGAAAAAAATGGCCGTCCGGTCCAGAGAGCCACACCGTTCCGCCCCCTAGGACTGACTGCCCCGCCCTGGTTTTTAAACTATTTCACAAGAGGCCAACTTCCCAAGACACAAGTTTTTCTTTTGTCATTTTTTAGACAGGTAATACATTCAGTGAAATAGATCAAAGGCAGATGTGGCTGCTTTTTTTCCCAAACAAGTTTTAGGTTGCTTTGCTACTCTTGTTTCCTCCATTTTTTTTCATTTCAGTTAAACCCACTTTCTTTTTTCGTCTGCTTACGCTTCTTTCCCTGCTTGCGCATGCTTTGATGAGAGAGCATACAGATTGAAGGAAGTCACAGCACACGATGATGAATTTGATATTCCACACATCAAAGGGGGATAGAGGTGCACAGATGAGACTAGAGGGCATCGTAAATCTATGGAAATCCCTGATCTTTGTTTCAATGCTTGACCCACTTGTAATGCACCTCACATCATCTTTCCTTTGAACCTCCCTGGAAAACTGTCCTTCACCCTATCATCTAACTCTTACAATGATAGTCTTCCAAACTTGCTGTATGCAAAGTGCTGTACTTGGAGCAAAATTAAGTCATACAACAACAAATAATGAAACTAAGAATAAAGACGGTAAAAAGCACAAAAACAGTAAATCCAAAAAAACAAGTCTCATGATGAGTAAAAAAAAAATCACATTTTGGATCAAACGTGAGCTTATATGAGGAAAAACTGTGATCATCTCCACACACAAAAAAAAATGTGACAGTCGCTTCTTGACTGCACCAATGATCACCGGCTCTTATTTCACCATTACCTTGCCATCAAACATCACAGGCCCATGAGACTGAGAGCAGGAGAGCTCTCGGGACTGCAGGATAGCAGGCGAAGGATTGTCTGGGCAGTCCAAGTGGCAAAACGGGTCAATGGAGAGCAATCTGTACTCGTTGGTAAGGGGCAAGCTGGGGTCTGTTACTGTGTCCAGTACTTTTCTTGATCGGTTCCGTAGCAATACATGTTCCTCCTGGTTGAATTGTTAGCCCTCTGGCAGGAGAGTCGACTGGTGCATACCGACACATTGTGGGTCCCTGTTTATCTGGAAACCTCCCTTGAAGATCAGCCAAGGGTGACTCGACCAGGAGCAAGCTTGTGACGATAACACTCTAAAAGATACTTGGAACACACAAGCCTCCTCCCCCACAATAAGGCCAGATCCAAGAAGGAGGCTGTACTAGCAAGAGCAGGACAACATTTGCTCACTTAAATAAGAGTCTCCTTCCAAAATACAATAACAATCTTATCGGATAATTTTCTTCTATTTTCTAATTGTTTTTGTTTAGGCTGAAATGTCCATTCAGGAGTTCTTCCAAAATTCCCAGTCGCCACCCACTGATGTTACACCAAGGCAATGAGGGGTGGGGATAGTTAGTTTAATAACTGATTTCTCCATAACAAATTAATGAAATTCAAAATGTAAACCAGTTTAATTTTAGATCTGGGAAAACTTGTTGATTTGTCATTTGAGTTCTTGAGAAGCCCTTTGAGACTCTTTTATGATTTGCTATTCAAATAAATTAGTGATTTTGGAATTTTGGAAAAAAAAATGTTGTCACCTATTGGGATATACTATGCATCTTATCCAGTAAACTTCTGCAGATGTTTGCTGTCCTCTGTCAGGTTTCCTGAGTCCTCACCTGAGGTCAAAGTACAGGCGGCAGGGATGAAGACACACAAAAAGTTCAAGATAGCCTTATAATGAAAGCTGTGTAAAAGAAGATGAAAATGTTATCCTTTAAGATGTTCTGGCAGCAGTTTGGCCTGAGGTTGCATCGAAGAAAGCTTCTTTGTCCGGCTGAGGAGAGTAAAAGCTTGGCTTCGCAGTCAGTTGTAAAGACGTGGATTACACTAAGGCGGGATGGTCGGACAAACAGAATTTGCTTTTATAACAAATTGAATAGGAAAACTGGAGCGGACAGGGATATTTGCACAAGGTATACAGACTAAAGCGTCATACTGAAAAATTTGAAAAAAATTGATATGGATGAAACAAGACACATAATTAGCACAGCCACACATACACACTATACAGAACAACTCAGATCCTGCAAAACAATCTTGTTAAATCTACATCCTCATTGGCAAGTCAACGTGATGAGAACCGTCTTGTATGACGTATCCATCTTTGCACAGCTACGGTGTTGATTTGATCACAAGTCTCTTCCATGGCCTCAAGGACGGACACCTGAGCATGCAGATCATAAACTTTTCACCGCCGTGCTGAGAAAAACCCTTTGATGGCGTTTTGAAATGGAGAATATGGTGGAAGCAGATATGGGCCCTTTACCCTATTTTGCTGGTCTGTCCTCCGTCCGCAACCTGAGTACCCTTTGACCATGTTTATAAAATAATCGTTGACCCAGAAAACAAAAACCCACTTCCATCCTTGCTTAGTCTGTCCTTTTTTAAAAAAACTTCTCTTCTTCCAGCCCCAAAATGGACATCCGTCTAGGACGGACCATTCCGTCCATGGGGTGGAATGCCCATCTCTGGGTGTAAGGTAAACTGTGGATGGTGTTGAAACATGTTCTGCACCAGAGCAAAGCAGTGGAATGAGTCCTTGTCCCTGATGAATTCCATCTGGTGCATTTGATCATTCACGGTGACGGAAAATGGTCCATAAAGGTGAGGATGTCACGTGTGTTGTTTGGGCCCATATTGGAATGACGATGGAGGACCGCATTATGTGAGCTAGTAGTACAAAGGGTGATGTTGCTTCTTGCTTTACAGAGGGTGGACTCGGCCTCTTCTGTGTGGATGAATTCATGGGGGATTTCAACATCATCCATGTGTAAAACTCTCTGAAATACAGTGAAAGACAAGATTGTGGAATTCAGCATAGGTCAGTATACAGTAAATGTACATGTAAAAAAAACGGTTAAGAGTGCATTATGTAATGCCACAAAGCTAAAGTGAACAATACATACCTCCATGAACTTATGCGGCAGCGGTTTGGTCCTCTCTGAATTAAAGATAGTTTTGCTTCTGACTGCTGCCCTTGAGCATGGCACCAAACAACCTTTTTCTATTAATATTGCTGTTGCCTCGCCTTTTGTCCATATACGTGTCTTATTTCTTTGGGAGATCCACATAATGTCCATCAACATATTTGTGTGTGTAGAGGGGGGGGACAAAATCCCTGGCAGCACCCCTGATCAGGACACAACATAGTCCTCATGAAAAATACAAAAGCCACTGTGCATTCTGACTGGCTATTACTAGACAATATTACTTAGTAGTGATAAAGTCGATAAAATGTAATGTAAGTTTATATAGTGTAGATATAAATCATGTCGTTTTATAATGTCAGGGCAGTTGTAACGCATGGGAATTGATGTCATACGTACCTTAGTTTATTTAATGGAATCTACTGACATCTAGTGGTGAAAGATGGTACTACAGAGTAAGACTGCAGCGTCAGATCGCTCCCCACGTAAAGGCAACGTGTCCTCTAAGAGGCGCCACAAACTCGGAAAAGAAAAACTTTAATTAAAACTTGTAAAACTTGTTCTTATAATTATCGCTTTTAATGTCAACACAAACATATATTCAAACGAAAATCAAAGCCCAGTTAATATTTAAAATTATGATAAATAACATACTAAAAAGGGTACAGGAATGAAACGAAGCTGTATATGTGTCGTTGTTAGACGTCGATGGTAAAACGTACTAGGACTTTGTAGTATTTTCCACAATGATCAAATAAAATAAAAAAATATATAAAAATTAAAAACTAGTTTCCCGAGAATCAAGCCTTTCGTTGAGGAATGGAATATGTCCCTCGCGGTTGAAGCTGGATGGCAGCTGTCTTACGTTGCCAACTTCTGTTATTATTTCATTGAAAGTGCGCATTGGCATTGTCTAACGACACGTAGCAACGACGTGAAATGAAACATTTTGATTAAACAACATACCACACGACCCAGGCAAACAATACATCCTCATAACACTGAGTCAAATGACACGTCATGACAATAGGCGCAACGACATATTTTTGGCACAAATGTGCAGTATGGGTGTACGTTCACCGACTCGTTCGCAAACGATGTGATGAAGTGAAAGGGCCTGACAAAGTTTAACAAAGTGGACAGCTTGAAAACAGAATGTTGTTCTTGTATTGGTCAAAGTCTGATAAATAGTGTTGTTGTCATCTGTGCTCTCAACAGCACCGTTTGTGAGATTACTTCACACTTCTGGCTCTAGGAGTGTTGAGAGAAGAAGAATGTATGAGAAAAAGAATGAACCCAATGTTTTTTAAAGTAAGCCAACCACGGGGGCAGACTTGGGAGATTTAGTGGCTGGGGAGTCATTGACAGACTGGCCCACTTTAAGCACACTAAATGTGTGTGCTCGTGTGGTGGGGAGTGCGTTTGTGTGTGTGTGTGTGTGTGTGTGCGTGGGTGCGTGCGTGGGGGTGTGCGTGTGTGTGTGTGCGTATAGATAGATAGATATCGCTCATATCGGAAGTGTGTCTCAATTTAGTAAAATTTTTTTTTTTCCTCATATAGGTCAGTCCACACATTTGGGTGTTATTTTTCCGCATTTTTGAGTGTTGAAAGAGGACCCCTGAAAAGTGCAAAACGCCATCTCTCTCTCTCTCTCTCTCTCTCTCTCGCTCTCTCTCTCTATCTCTCTCTCTCTCTCTCTCTCTCTCTCTCTCTCTCTCTATATATATATATATATATATATATATATATATATATATATATATATATATATTACACACATACATTGTAATTTGATTATTTGAAATAAAAGATGGACTCTATTGTAATCAATAACATTATGTCGTTTTTTTTTTTTTTGTGTGGATTCCTCATATTTTATTATTGTGACTAGCTACTCAACATTAAAGAAATATTAACAGCTACATCTCGTCAATGGTCATAGGATAAGGCAATTTACTTTGTTTGTTTTAGAAAAAGGCTGTGATCATTTTTATTTTTTCCTTCATTTGTTTTCCCTAGTAGTAGTACAAGCTAAAAGACATATTTAGCTAAGAGAAAAATTGTTACAAACAGCTAAAGAAAACGTTTCTCTCTTTAACACCCGTGTTGCTGTGTTCAAATCCCACTAAAAGTCGGAATCTAGACCTCTTCCCACTGGAACGTTGGAGTTACATACTCCCGGCGCTTCCAAGCCTTACAAACCTACAACAAAATGTAACCACAGTAGTAACGTGAGTAGCAGATAGCATGAATTCTGTCAGGCTCGAGATTTGTTCGCCTTGTCGAGTTGGAGGTCTAAAGAAAGCGCGGTGATTAAAATTTGATCTTAGTAGTAAAAATTCCGACATTATTAAGTACCTTATGCATCAGTAGTTTTACCGGAGATTTATGTTGTTGTTTCATGAGACAAAATTTGAGGGAACGCATCATGGTCGTCATAAATCTGAGGGAGACTTGTCTTTTTTCTATTTCGAGGTTTTTTTCTTTTCTCCTGCCATGAGCATGAATTTCCTTGCAACCCTTGCAACTTTTACTTTTCCAAATGCGACTTGAATGCTTCTTCATTGTGCATCACCAATCAGCACTCGGGCGCAATTGTAAATCATTTCAAATTATTAAGTTAGGAAAGCAAAACAAGCCCTGCAGGCAAATGTGGAAAAGTCTCGAACTGGCTGAGTTGATCTTGGCATGTGTGCTGCAATGACAGCATGCCCCCTTCCTGTTCAAGAGAAATTGCTCCAATTTGGGTCCAAGTAAAAAGTTCATCCAATATCAGAAGAGACTGTGACGAGACACATTCCAAAACCCCAGGCTTCTTATTTTCACACCGCAACACAACCTGGATTCAAGTCTGACCACTTTCTCTCTGCAGACAGTCTATGAACAAGTTTTACTTCCAAATGCTTAGGACAGATGAGATCTGTTTTGCTTTTGTTTTGACCATGCAGTGAATGTGCTCTATTTCTGTTACTATTTCCATTATGTCAGGACTGGAACTTGTTTCAATTGCCAGATTGATGCAACGGAGATTGATAAATTCACCTATTAACGCAGACTAAACCACTCATAAGGCAACATAGTATTTGTTATTATTATTATACAGTCCAGTCCAATTCTCCATCACACATTTTGCCCATTTGCATCGGCATATTTAGTTTGCGTAATATATCGTATAGATTAATAGAGTAAACTCCACTATAGTCAGCATAGCATAGCGAACAATAGAACATGCTTGGACGCCACCATCCTGCCCAGCTCAATCATCTTGAAAGGCACAAAAATGAAAGAATAAAAATGAAATATTACTGTAAAAATACTTGTAAATATATTTTTGTATGTTTGACATGAATAGGGTGCTTGGTATACTGTAATCGGTGAGTAGAATTGATCCTGTAATCTCTGCCATCTTCCGGTTTGATGCACAGACCATTGTCAACAGCCTCTCATTAAAAATGTGATATTAATTCACGTTAACACATTATTTAAAGGTATCATTACAATTTACACTTAATTTCTAGTCAAAAGTAAATATGAGTACATTGAAATCAAGGTGAAATAATTTGAACTCAGCATTCCATATGCAGAAAAATCTTCAGTGAATGAATGAATCTTTTTCAAGAGAAGGAATCTTTGCATATTTACAATAACTTGACAATTAACCGTGAATATGAAAGATCAAATTTATGCCCAATGAGTGACTACAATCAATGATATTCAGTAGTCCCCCCTGTGGCTGATTGGTGTACTGCTGCTTTTTTGTGGGTGGAGAATCAGATTAATTGACGTGGCACCATAGAACTTTGTGAACACGTCACAATGACCAAAACTATCCGACACAAAGATAAGATCAACAATGAGGAGGGAAATTGGTTTGTCCAATTAGGTGTTCCAACTCAAAGTCTCTCGCATGATGTTTTACAGTAACAATATACAGTCATGAATAGAAAAAATGGCCCAGTTCATATTTTGAGTAGTGTGATATTATCAAAAGAAATGTTAAAAATTTCACTTATCTTGTAGTAAATTGTTGATGGAGGAGGGGGCACCACATAAAATCTCACCATGGGGGTAGGGCTGGCCGATTAATCGAAATGGAATATTCTTTTCGATTTTGGCTTCTATCTTTAAAACGTTATTATAATTTCAAATAAAAATGCAGCCGTTGGGCGTTTGCAATTTCCAGACATTGTGAAAGTTGTTGAATTTGTGGCGTGAGCCGTTCTTTATTGAAGTGCGCAACAGCCAGCAACATAACAGCAGCGCAGAGAAACCAGAAGTAAACAGAGTCTTCTTCGCGATACACAAAGTCACAGCATTAAGCAACAGCACCACCCATTGACAAATTACCGTACTACAACAAAAGTAACCGTAATGCACCATGTTGCCTCACATGCAGCCAATGTGAAGCTCCAGGTGAGATTTTATTTGTGTAGTTTTTAGTTTAACATTAAATAATGCCTTTACATTTTTGTAAATGCCCTTCGTCTTTGACTAAAAAAAAAAAAAAAAAAAAAAAAAAAAAAGGTTATTTCAAATTTTGTTTCTCAGTCATGGAATCATTTCATTTTTATATACATACCATGTGAAGTGCAACTACCAGAAAATACATTTAAACGTAAAGCAATTAATCTGGTCGCTGAAGAACAGTTCATTCAAAGCAGGTCACACATTGCGTAAGCCTCTGTTCAGCCTGGGCAGGAATGTTGATTTCAAAATGCACTTCTTCCTTTATTTAATCATTTGTAATGATGTCAATTTACCCCTCTTTATTTTTTACTCGGAATTAATATTTAATGGTACTAATTCGTTTGAATGTTGTTACAATAGATTCAAAGTCAATTTTCACCTGAGTTTTGGCGCCCCCTGGAGTCAACGGTGCCCTTAGCATATGAGTATATTGCCTAAAGCAGGGGTGGGCAAACCTTTTGATTGGCGGGCCACAATGGGTTCTAAAACTTGACAGAGGGACCGGACCAGGAGCAGATGGGTGGAGTGTTTTGGTAACCTCAGCTCATCAGAGAAAACAAATACATTTAATTTTAAATGAAAGTGAACAAAAGCATTACAACAATATATATGTCTCTGAAAAACCACAGTATTTAGAAAATAAAACATTAACAAGTTTTATTCATTTAATTTTTTTCCAAGTTTGGCGGGCCGCATGTGGCCCCCGGGCCGTAGTTTGCCCACGTCTGGTCTAAAGGGTGAGCCGTTACTGCTACCAAGCGTGTCGCATATGTGATTCTGCCATCCCTGCTCGAGCTTTAAACCGGGGGTCCACAAGTCCAGTCCTCTAGAGCCCCTATCCTATCCATTTGTGATGTCTGTCTCTCCTACAACACACCTGATTCAAATGATCATAAATTAAGGGAGACATAAACCGGCTTGAAAGGGGCTCTCAAGGACCTGACATGGCCACCCCTGGTTTAGCTGTTTAATGACACAAAGTTGATGTTTACTGTAAAACTAAACACACAATAAAAATAATTACATATATTGTATGTTTAAACAGAAGAAATGCTTAATTTTTAAATCAACGCTAGCACTAATGCTAAAGTCAATCCAAGATTAGCATCAACTTTGAGAGTGATATTCCTTCAAATAAAGTGAGTATGAGTAAACGCTGTAGAAACACCTTCACACAGGAAACATAACAGTAAAAAACTGTGAGTTATATGAAAGTTAAGTTAACATTTATATAGAGTTCAATCGTATCTCATTCTACATGCAGCCCCGAAGAGGCCAACGCGCACATAGCAGGAACAATCGGTATTTGCCACGATATTGTACAAAATACAGTATACCAAAAGTCCCACCTTAACACTACTCAAGATTTGTGAAAATGAACAATAACATAAAATAACTATGACAGGAAGATGCTTATTCGAGGTTCGAAATTGTGCAAAGATGCAAGGCAACAAAGCTGTGGGTGTTGGAGAATGAAAATGCAAGCGTCTTGAAGTGCAAATTATATTTAGAAGTATTTTGGTACTGGACAAAACAAATTAAGAATTAATCAAGAATAAGATATTTCAATCTTGTTCAAAATAATCTATTTTAATTTTTTTACATAATCATCCAGTCCCACTTTGATGCCACACTGGAGAGTGGTTACATGACAATATGTCCTCACAAACTTTGAAAATACATTTTTCTTGTTACGAAACGTACACGTTGCATATGTAACGTGTCACAGTCCTTTACATGCTTTGTTTTTTTTTGTTTAGTTTTTTTTTTTTCTTTGACATTGACTGTCAAAACCAGAAAAAATACACATTTGGGGTCAAAAAGGGGCCGCCATATTTCGGTCAATTTCACTTTTTTCAACTTTTTTATTTTCACAATACAACAAAAAGGGTCAAATTGACCCGAGTAGTGTTCGGTCCCTTTTGGACCCACATTTGGGTATTTTATTATTTTTTTTGCGTGATAGCAAGAGAACTATTATCAAGAGTGCGATCAAGAGTGCGATCAAGAGTGCGATCAAGAGTGCGATCAAGAGTGCGATCAAGAGTGCGATCAAGAGTGCGATCAAGAGTGCGATCAAGAGTGCGATCAAGAGTGCGATCAAGAGTGCGATCAAGAGTGCGATCAAGAGTGCGATCAAGAGTGCGATCAAGAGCATGGTACATGAACGTGAGCGATGTGGGATAACGATCCGACGCTGGGGAGTCGGTGTAAGTGTCTTAAATATCTTAATCTTAATCAGTGAGTGAATAGGAGTCCGGTGTGGAGCTGGTGGGCGCGTCCCGCAGCTGCTGATGGCCTGACCCGAGACGATCGCTGGGGGAACGCCCCCCACAGCTGTCAAAACAAAAGCACATGGCATGACAGACACGGATCGTGACAGCTGCCTCATGCCTCTATAAACATATTTAAATCGGTGAATGGCACCAAAATATGACTTTCTTCCAACGATTTTATAACATGGAATGTGACATTTAGTGTGATGAAAAAATAATGAAATGTATGTTTTTATTAAATGTATTATTAAATATATTAAATGTATAATTTAAATGTAATTATATGTATGAAATAAACAATATTTCCGTATGTATAGAATGTATTTTGTTATTCTCAATGATCAAATCATTCTGGGATGAAAAGTTGACAGCCAGTGAAAGAAATAGCAGCCGAAAGTGACGTCATAATCTCGCAGGAGGAAAAAAGTCAATTAAATATATTAAATAGATCATTTAATGTAATTAGATGTATGAAATAACCAATATTTCCGCGTGCATGGAATGTATTTTGTTATTTTCAATGATCAAATCATTCTGGGGTGAAAAATTGAGAGCCAGTGAAAGAAATAGCGGACGAAAGCGCCGTCATCATCTTGCAGGAGAAAAAAAAAGTCAATTAAATATATTAAATGTATAATTAAATGTAATTAGATGCATGAAATAAACGATATTTCCGTATGTATAGAATGTATTTTGTTATTCTTAATGATCAAATCATTCTGGGGTGAAAAGTTGAGAGCCAGTGAAAGAAATAGCGGACGAAAGCGCCGTCATAATCTTGCAGGAGAAAAAAAAAGTCAATTAAATATATTAAATGTATAATTAAATGTAATTAGATGCATGAAATAACCGATATTTCCGTATGTATAGAATGTATTTTGTTATTCTTAATGATTAAATCATTCTGGGGTGAAAAGTTGAGAGCCAGTGAAAGAAATAGCGGACGAAAGTGACGTCACAATCTCGCAGGAAAAAAAAAAAAAGGCAAGAGACGCACATTGCCTCCCTGCGAAAATTTTGCTGATTGTGACGAGCTTCACGCGTGGACTTGTCGAAAGTCTGCCGGTATGCGTGCTGCACAAGAACGGCATAAATTTCACGATCCTGTCTTCACTCTTCGGAATTGAAGATGAAGACGTTTGTACTTGGCGCGGCCATGCTCGTGCTGTCGTTCAGCGCCTTCATGTATTATGGTGAGCACACATTAAATGTATTTTTATTTTTATTTGAATGCTTTTATGAGACATTTTCGAAACATTTGACCTTTTTAGAAGATCAGTCATGGTCAATACAAATTGTATGGCGTTTCATTAGTGGAACTCGCAAATTGCTTCGTACATTAACTTAAATATTTGACTGCAGATGAGTTTTGTTTAGCGCCCCCTGTGTACAAGTCAAAATAAAACTACGCTGCTCAAATGGTCGCCAATATTGAAATACATTACAATAGAATCTTGGAGTTTAGCGTCCTTTTATCCTAATTTATTTGCTTACTTCCTTACCTCCTCCCTTTTTCCATCTATCTATCCTTCCTTCTTTCCAGAGTTCCACTCGCGAAGATTCCTGTGGAAGGTGCGTGTTCCCCTGGGGTGGTTGAGTTACTTTGCCAAAAAGTACTGAGTTGATTGGCTGGTTATTTCAGCAATCAATTTACATTGATTTGTTCATGTTTTTGGAAGTTGTTTTTGCCCTGAGCAAATGCTAAATATGTTTTGTTTTACAGATACATCATAAAAAGAATTCTACCACTTGGAAACCAGTGTTTTTTTGGGGGGAAAGCCTGAAGGTACAAAAGGACACTCTTTAATGTTCTGATTTCAAGATGCTCCCAGAAGTGTGCATTACCTCGTGGCAATTGGTCAATCATGAGTTCCGAATTATGACAAAGATGCTAAATGTGTTTTCCGTTTTGCAGAAATTTATCCCTGCTTGCCCGACCACCGGCCAACCAAAAGTGAATGTGAGCTCAGCCGCGAACTTCACGTTGCAGGTAATATTAGCAGCTGTAAAAGGCCACCCCCCTTTTTTGAATTAATGATGTCTGGGATTGATTATGAAATTAGTCATTTAATCCAAGTGAAAGTAATTGTATTTAAAACATGAGGAATAATCGGTTGATTGGTTAAGATAGGTTGGTCAAGGAGTTCCGACAAAGATGCTGTGTTTTCTGTTTTGCAGAACGTGAGCTCAGCCGCGGTGAATGCCACGTTGCAGGTATATCAGCAGGTGTAAAATACCACTGCTCTTTTCTGAATTCATGTCGGGGTGAAAGATTGACTGGTTTTAGATCGGTCGATCAATTAGGCAGAGTTCCGACAATTTCTGTTTTGCAGAAACTGCTCACCATTCCACCGACCACCGCCAAACCAGAGTTGAATGTGAGCTCAGCCTCGAACCTCACGTTGCAGGTATATCAGCACGTGTAAAAAACCATAATGATCTAGGGGTTTGTTGAATTGTGTTTTTTGATTGGTCGGTCAATTAGGCAGATGATACAGTTCCGACAATTATGACAAAGATGCTAATTGTGTTATTTCTGTTTTGCAGAACGTGAGCTCAGCTGCGGTGAATGCCACGTTGCAGGTATATCAGCAGGTCGCCTTTTTTGAGATGTCGGGTGTTGGTTGGGAATTGTTTTGGTAATTTAATCAAATTAGTTGAAAATTGTCTGGCTTTAGAAATGTATTTTTTTTCTCTTTTGCAGAATGTGAGCTCAGCCGCGGTGAATGCCACGTTGCAGGTATATCAGCAATGTAGAAGGCCACTCCTCTTTTCGGGGGTTGATTAGCAAAGTGTGAAAAATTGTCTGGTTTCAGAAGTGTGTTTTTTCGGTTTTGTAGAACGTGACCTTAGCCTCGGGGAACGCCACGTTGCAGGTATATCATCAGTGTAGGAAGGAAAATAGTTAGTTTAGTCGATATTAAAAAAAAAAATTTAAAAACATGACTTGAATGATTTATTGGCTGGTTGTTTTTTGACAGGTTTATCAATTGAACAGTTTGAAAGAGATGCTAAATGTATTTTTTTTTGTTTTACACAAACTGCCCAATCAGATTTCAGGGACAACTGCGGTGAAGCGCAAGGTTCACAGAAAGAAGGTGCATTTAAATCAGGACTTGAAAATTGATTGGCTGGTAGGTTTTGGGGTCTGTCTATGCCAACAACAGACGATAAATGTGTTTTGCAGAAACTACTCACCAATCAGAAACCAGCAAATGCAAGCTCAGCCCCGGTGAAGACCACTGCGCCAAGAGCTCAGCAGGTCCAAATCCTCTTCTGAAGATATTGTTGCTGCTTGATTAGTCAATTGGTTGTTTGATGGGTTTATTAATGGGTTGGTTGAGAGTTATGACAAAGAATTGCTAATTGGGTTTGGCAGAAACTGCTCATCACTCAACCGACCACCGCCAAACCAGAGACAAACGTGACCTCAACTGCGGTGAACACCACATTGCAGGTATATCAGCAGGTGTAAAAGGCCAGCTTATTGGTTGAGAGGTCCAACATTTATGACAAAGAAATGCTCATTGGGTTTGGCAGAAACTGCTCACCACTCCACCAACCACCGCCAAACCAGAAACGAACGTGACCTCAACTGCGCTGAACACCACATTACAGGTATATCAGCTGGTGTGAAAGGCCACTCCTCTTTTCTGAATTAACGATTTGATGCTAAATGTGTCTTTTGTGTTTTTTTTTTACAGAAACAGGCACCAGCGATGGACGTGACCTCAGCCTCAGTGAAGCCCACGGCGCATGGAAATCAGCAGGTACAAACGGTTAATCCTCTCGTCTGATTTGAAAATGTACTGTCCATTCATTGGTGAAAAGGCCAATCCTCTTATACCAAGAAGTGTGTATAGAGTTCCAGCATGACAAAGAAATGCTGAATGTGTTTTGCAGGAACTGCTCACCACTCCATCAACCAAACAGGAACCAGCAATGAATGTGACCTCAGCCTCTGTGAAGCCCACTGTGCGTGGAAATCAGCAGGTACAAACGGCCAATCCTCTTGTGTGATTTGAAAATGTACGGTGTCCGTTGGTTGGTTGGTTGGTCAATCAGTGATAAGCTTCCAACTTCCAACATTTATGACCAACATGACAAATGCAAATTTTTATAGAAACTGCTCACCACGCCACGGACCACCGCCAAACCAGAGACTACCGTGACCGCAACCGCCGTGAACGCCACGTTGCAGGTATGAACAGGTGTCTCTTTACAGAAAATGTCGGGGCTTGATGAGAAAATTGGTTATTTAGTCAAAACATGATTTGAATGATTGTTCCGACAAAGGTTCTAATTGTGTTTTTTTAATGTTTTGCAGAAACTGGTGAACGTTAGCTCAGCCTCGTCGGTGAATGCCACGTTGCAGGTAAAAGGCCACTCCTGTATTCTGAAATCATGGAGTAGGGAATTGATTAAAAAATTGGGAGATAAATGATTGGCTGGTTTTTGACAGGTTGACCGGTTTGAAAAATGTGTTTTGTTTTACAGAAACTGCTCACCACTCCATCAACCAAACAGGAACCAGCAATGAATGTGAACTCAGCCTCGGTGAAGCCCACGGTGCATGGAAATCAACAGGTAAAAACGGCCAATCCTCTTGTCTGATTTGAAAATGTACTGTGCCCGTTGGTTTGTTGGTTTTGGGTGATAAGGTTGCAACATTTATGCCTACAACAGACCACTGCGCAACTGCTCACCACTCCACCGACCAACGCCAAACCAGAGATGAACGTGACCACAATGGCGGTGAACGCCACATTGCAGGTATATCAGCTGTTGTTAAAGGCCACTTTACAGAATTAATGTCGGGGCTTGTATTGGAAATTGGTGAGTAATGTTCCGACATTTATGACAAAGAATGTTTTTCTGTTTTGCAGAACAAGAGCTCAGCCTCGGTCAATTAAGAAAGAGATGCTGTTTGTTCGGCTTATTAGAGAGTTGTCATCAAATCAAGCTGCCACTTATGGTCTGGACACCGGCATTACCTAAATACGAACACGTTTCTTTTTAACTATATCTTTCTAATATTTTGCGAACTAGTTGCTTTCCAACAGTATTTCGCCTAGTTAAATTTTAGTATGATTATTTTACCGCCTTCTGTAGTATTGATTTGTCTTAAGATAGTGTTATGAAATTAATAAAAGAATATCAGCATGAATAAGGGTCATTGGTTTTGATGGCAACATGAGCATGTTCAGATGTTGAAGACTGAGAAGAAACCATTAATAGCAAACTCCTCCAGCCAGAGCTAGGCAGTCCGTGCCAGTTCGACCCTGACATCACGTAACCCGTGACAGTTGCATTGGGCAGGTAATGTGGAATGAGGAATAGTGGTAGAATGAACAGCCTAGCATCATTTTTCAAGTCATATATTTTCAGAAACATTTGATCAACAAAAACAAAACAAATCCAGTGGAAAAATATGAAAAATATCTGTTCATACAGTTTTCAAAGATTGTTAGTTGTGTACATTGTAATGTACAATGTTTGTTCAATGCTACGCTCAGACCGACTGTTAAAAAAAGATTAGTTAGCTTACTCCTGGGTTGATTGGTAATACCCGGAGAGTGGGCTATAAAAATATCAGTGAGTTTCAAGTGACAAAGAGGCGTTAAAATTTCAAAATAGGAATCTCATACAAAGTAAAATGTCAACACCATTTTATATTCTCTAGCATACAGCGTAGGATGAAACCAAAGAAGGTCAAAGGTAAGGATGTTCTGAGCTCAGGTTGCTGTCTGGGCTCTCATTGTGGGGGAGCTTTCGGAGCGTTGTAGTCCCTCAATACCCGAAATCTCTGAGGGCAACAATATTCCCTTTTTGACATTCTTAAGTTCTCTCGCGAGTGCTACTGCCCCCTGTTGGCCACACTTAACACGCTTCCACTTCATCCTCCTGTTCTGGAACCACACCTTCACCTGAGGGGAGTCATAAATTAAAATCAGGTCGAGTCAAGATAATTTGATTTATATCGGGTCAAATCACAAGTTATTCCTCTCAAGATCTCTAGACCACGAGATATAACACTGCATACGGCTATCCAGCAGGCAAGTGCGCGCATCGCCACTAGATCAGGCGTGGGCAAACTACGGCCCGGGGGCCGTGCTTTAGTTCATTAAAATCAAATGTATTTTTTTTCTCCAATGAGGTGAGGTTACCAAAACACTCCATCCATCTGCTCCTGGCCCACCAATCAAAAATCTTTGTCCACCCCTGCACTAGATGATGCTCAGGAACCTCTTTTGCCCTGAACAAAAAAAAAGTTTACTTGCAACTCTGATTTTGCAAAAAAATAAAACATTGACCAATTTTATTAACCAATGTAAAGTGTTGGAAATGGCTTGCGGGTTTTGATGATGTAATGGTAAGTGTCAATATAGGTATAGGATGGTTGCGATTTAGGAAAGGCTTGAGAAATGCAGTGGGGTGCAGCTCGGATCTTTACAGGGTTAGGTGGCACTGCATAGGCCCTAAGTACTGGTCCCACGCTGCATGAAATGTGAACCCCTAAAAAATGAAAGACCCTCATGTTGTCAAACGAGGTCAATAAAAAGTAATGGTTTTGTATTTGCATTCGCTGACTTGCAGCAAGATGACAGATGTTATTGTAATAGATTAGAATGAGTTTCTATGTTTCGGACTCCTCATAACTAATGTAAATAAACAAGTATCTTACTTGTCGTTCCGTCAGGTCGAGGTTGACCGCTATTTCGTAGCGTCTCAGTCTGGTCAAATAGTTGTGGTGTGCAAACTCGGACTCCAGTTCTCGAATCTGGTCTTTTGTGAAGGCTGTGCGTTCCTTTCTGGGCTTGTTGATCATGTCTGACTTATAGCCCGCGTCTTGGGACTCTGAAATGAAAAGCAGAACATTTTCCAGAGTCCACCAAAGGGTGGGGGAGGAGAGTAAAAAGGGGGTGCCGTTATTGTAAGAAATCACAGGATTTGGGAATTATTCTCATTGTTTGGTTTTGAACAATACAGATTACACAGTTTCAACATGTAGATGAATGTTGAAAATATAACACAATAGCTTTGTTGAACCTCTATTGTTAAATATGTTAAAAAAAAATCTCACTTTAATGAAATGAACATTTTTAAAAAGCTATTTTTTATTATGAGTAGTATTTGTATAAAAGTCTTTGCAAAAAATAAAATGTGTAAATTGCGAATTATTTCTTGGATTAACGTTTTAAATACCCTATTTCCTCAAATAGATGCATTTTTTTAGGAATCGGTTTCTACAAATATCAACTCTGAAAAAAAAACAAAATCTTGCCATATTTTTGTTTCAGCGGCAAAGAAAATAGAGCGCAAAAACTGAATGTGGTTTTCAGCTGCTGGCTTCTATATAGTTTTTTTTTTTTTTTTTTAAGCCCAGGGAATCACAAAATTCTCCACATGCCATCTTCTCCAAAACCGCTTGTCGGTGTTGCTAAATGATTTAAACACCACGTTTTGAAATCTTCCTGGATATGTCCTTTTTAGTCTCTTTAACTGTTCAGTGATTTATACCGCATGTGTTTGCATAAAAAAAAAAAAACTCTGCCAGGATGAGGTTGCATGCTCTGATAAATTACAAAGCACTTTTTTAAACTGACTGTCTGATTGGAAGTCAACCAACAAGAGTATAGAGATACATTGATGGACTAAGGAGGCTGAAGTCACGGCCCCTTTATTATGTCTTTGGAGACAAGTTCCAAGTTAAAAAAAAAAAAAAGTAGGTTTTTAAGAGCTTTTGATCACCAGGTTGCATTTGTTAGGAAATCTGGAGAATTATGAGGGCACAATGGATAAAATCATTTTTCAAACTATCAAGCTCACTGTTTTGACTTGAATCAACTTGTTGCAAGTTTTAATGAGTTTCGGAAAATACAAGAATTTGTGAATTCAATTATAAATAGGATTATTTTCACTGAATTATTCCATTCAATATTACTGTTTCAACGGAAACATTTCATCCACGCCAGCCCGTTAATGGACCATCCATTGGCTCTTGTGATGGTCACAGGAGGTTTTGTCAGGAAAAACACATTTTTAGAAAGTTTAAGAGAAGAAGATGATTCCCAAAGTGAAAAAAAACATTCCTTCATACCTTTCGAAGTCGTCATGTCAGTTTCATCCGATGAGACGACACTCTTTTGACTGTACTCCTCACAGGATTTTCCCGTCGTTTCCCTACTCGGTTTATCTAGATCCCCGGAGCACAATTCCGAAGCTGTATTCTCAAATGACGGCAAACAGACACCGTTCCGAGCGCTAGGAGAGGGAATCTGTTGAGTGATAAGCCACGAGAAGGGCTGCTGTTGCTGCTGGGGAAGGTGGACTTGGCGTGCTGTATCATGAAGAGTGTCATTGTCCTCTGCTTCTTGGTCGCCACGGGGAGGTGAGAGGTTACTGCGGCTGTGGAGAGGCAACGGGGGAATGGCAGGGAGTACGTCCTGAGCTGGTGTGTGAGGGCTGCGTAAACAATCAAAAAGGGAGTGATCCATGGTGGGGGCGCGCCACCAAACTCTCACTCCAGCCTGTTGGAGGAAAGCAGCCACTCTCCTGAGAAGTAAAAAAAAAAAATGGGGATTTTTTTTTTTTTTTTTTGCAAATCTTCAGATCCACTTAATTCCCAGGAAAATCCGGTTCATGGTAAGACTAAGGCCAAGTCTGAAAATCTAAACAAGTAGTCACACACTGATGACAGCAAGGAAGGTCAAGACCACTTTAGCAGAAGTTGTGCTGGAAAGGAGAGTGAGAGGGGATGGAGGGAGGAGGCAGAGGAGAGTATCACATACGAGTTGTAACCTGAGATGAAAGGCTGGTTCGTTGCCGCACTACGACCGACCATATTTATTTAACGATGCACAATAAATCCGAACTATGCTCGTTCACCTTATAATTATAGTTAGCCATTTAAGAGCTCACATGGAAATGTGATGATTTCTAATATATTGTAGGTGTGGCACAACTTGCTCGCACACTATAAAGAAAAGAAAAACATGGGAAAAACATTTCAAGGCAATAATTGTGTTCATGATGAGTGACTTCACCATTTGCAATGCAAATATTCCCTACCTCGGTTTGATGCCTAAAAGTCAGGGTGTCAAACTCAATTCCTAAAACACTAAACAAAGGCCAACAGGATTAACAAGTATTGTACAATAAAGTCATAAGAATGCTTTGAATCGAAAGATTCCATTTGACATTCACGACAAGTTTACCCGTCGTCAATGGTAGGAAATGAGTTAAGTGAAGGAATCTTCTCTTCAGGGGCAGAGATATGTGGTGGCAAAGCGTGGTCATGGCCACCCCTTGTCACTCTTTGGCCACACTTAGTGGAGAATTTCATATTTGAGTTTTTTCTGCCCTTTTCACACGGATACAGTACTCTTAGACTCACTGATACTCTGCCACAAGTTACTAATGTTAACTGCATATTTATTATAAAATTGATCTGAATACAAATTTATAAACAAATTGTCTTAAGTAAAGAACTTTTGATTCTGCGTGGCAGGATCAATAGAAAAACATAACGTTCGCACCAAGTAAGCAGAATGGCTGAGAAGTCATTGCTTATCATGCCATCCACAGTCATGCCTTCATGAAATAAAATGCATACAAATATCAAACTTGCACATACACACTCATAATACCAACAGGAACACACTAGCAAAAACAAAAAGCAATGTTTAAAATTGTGAAGAATTAAGAGATGCTTGTGTCACAGAGTTTTTAGATATGATTTGAATATATGAGCCAGAGATGGCAGTACGCGACACTGATTAGCGGTTAGCGAGTGAATCGGTGATTGAGATAGAGGTACAATATGATGGGGGTTGTTCTAGAAAGGTAGAAATTTTATTTCATGAAACCCTGACTGTGGGTGATATGTCAAGTCAAGTCAAGTCAGTTTTATTTGTATAGCCCTTAATCACAGACAGTCTCAAAGGGCTTTACATAGCCACGATCGACATCCCCGATCTTAACCTATATATAATATTCCCTTTATTAGTCCCACAATGGGGAAATTCGAGATTCGAACCCAGGCCTCCTGGGGAGACTGGGTCCTGAACGCGGCGCCTTAGACCACTCGGCCATCATATATATATATATATATATATATATATATATATATATATATATATATATATATATATATATATATATATATATATATATATATATATATATATATATATATATATATATATATATATATATATATATATATATATATATATATATATATATATATATATATATATATATATATATATATATATATATATCTGGCCTGTATATATATATATATATATATATATATATATATATATAAATGCATGTCAGTGATGACAGGCCAGATGGATTTGAATAAATTAAAAAAAGAACTTGTACCACTAAATTACTTTATTTGATTGAACACTGAATTGCAAACAGGCAAGATGATATGTGACTTAACTTTGCAAACTATCATCATTGTGCTGTTGATATCTCGTATGATAAGTAACAGAGTTGCGGTTTTATGGTTCTATACATGTCCGACTTTCCGGTTAACACCCGCAACCCTAGTGGTGATAATCGTTTGAACTTTCCGGTTGGAACGTATTTGTAGACGTGAAGCAACTAAGAATTTTTCAAGGATGATTTTGAAAGATGACGATGGCACCCTCTTTTGGCAATTTGAGGGAACAGCGGCATGACGTCAGAATGAATCGCTTTTATTGTATTGGCGACAGAAAAATATGAGTGTTACAATTTCAAGTAAATTGAGAGTTGCAGAAATTTGTAGGCAATCATTTCTGAATACCACAGTGAGCAAATACATGTGTGATATTTTCCCAAACATTGCGATATTTTACAGAAACCATGCGATGGCCACGTTTTTTTCAACACGAGACGAAATGGGCAGTGCTAAAGTCCTCTCATTTATTTATTTTTATTTTTAATATCTCTATCCGTTTTTCTGCTACTTGTCAGCGTACGCGCTGAACTATCAAGCAGTAAAATTAATCAACCAAAACCAAGAACCGTGCTGCCGGAAGAATTACCCACAATGCATCACTGTCACTTTTGCATACTACAAATACAGCCAAATAATAACGATAGCTCCACTAAAGTGGACATTTTACTCTATAATGTATTATGTATAATAGTACCACCACTTCTATAAGAATTTATATGCAGCTGAATAAGTTTTACCACCGTTGTGACACCATGACAGAGGAACGTTCTACCAATGCAGATATATGAAACGGTAACTCAACCACGATAAAAGGGCTTCAACAACGTCAGTGTTTCGGATAACAACCTTAATTGGGCGTTATTCGCGGAATCTAAATCAAGAGATTTCGGAAGCATAATTTTTACAACAGGGAATGCTAGTAACCGATTGTTCTGGTGTCCCGCCTAATTTGTTTAAAAAAAGAAACAAATCGCAGCTGGTTATTACGATATGCAACGTCAATTTAGGCCAGAATCCAAGAGGACGACGGTTGATGAGCCCCGACCTAAACCTTAACCGTATCTCGAAATGGCCATGACTGGGAACCAAATCTTAAACCCCATGACGTCACGCATTGCTTCGCATTAGTTTCATGTTCACAAATAAATTTGCAAAGGTTAAATTTTTATTATTCTTGTGAAAGAAGCGGAACAGTTTTTTATATTTCTAAACGGTGCGAAACACAAAGTTACCAAAGCCTAGAAATTGCACTAGTTTCATTTTAGTGTCTTCAACGTTAACTAAACATTTGTCAATAAAAAGATGTAGATTGTCACTTTCATGTTTCAGCAGTTTCACTTGCAATCATAATGAAGGCAATCTGTATACTCATGCAACAATTTATTCTCTTCTGTCAATCTGTACTTGTTTTTTTCTGGTGGTGGATTTCCGCAAGCGTCGGCACTCTCCACCTGCACCAGTGAATATCCAGGGAACAGACGTTGAGAGGGTCTCAACTTACAAGTACCTGGGTGTTCATCTGAACAATAAACTGGACTGGAGCGACAACACAGACGCTCTCTATAGGAAGGGTCAGAGCAGACTCTTCCTACTCAGGAGGCTGAGGTCCTTTGGCGTTCGGGGAACACTCCTCAGGAACTTCTATGACTCGGTGGTTTCATCAGTCATCTTCTATGGAGTGGTCTCCTGGGCAGGAGGCATCTCGGGCCGGGACAAAAAGAGACTGGACAAACTAGTGAGGAGGTCCAGCTCTGTCCTGGACTGCTCCCTGGACTCTGTGGACTCAGTGGGGGGCAGGAGGATGACGGCAAAACTGTCATCAATGCTGGACAACCCAGCCCACCCACTCAATGACACTCTGAGAACACTCCACAGCTCCTTCAGTGATAGACTGTTACACCCTCGCTGTACCAAAGAGAGATTTCGCCGCTCCTTCCTGCCGACTGCTGTCAGACTTTTTAACAAGAACATTGGGTCAGGCCTACAAACGGGACGGCATTAGTGCAATTGTGCAGTCCTAGAATGCAATATGAACTACTACTGTACTTTCAGCCAAGGGTGTACTTAAACAACGACCAATGATGTATTTTGTTTACCATTACAGTATTCTTATTACAATACTTCTATCACTGTAGTATTTCTACCACTGCAGGATGTTCACTATTACAGTACTTTTATCATTGCAGTACTTTTATAATTACGGTATTTCCTATCATTGCGGTACTTTTACTATCACAATACTTCATCATTGCAGTATTTTTCCATCGTTGCAGTACTTCTACCATTATAGTACTTTTATCATTGCAGTATATTTCATCATTGCAGTACTTTTACCATTACAGTACTTTTATTATTGCAGTATTTTCTATCATTGCAGTACTTTCCTGTCATTTCAGTACTCTCACCATTACAGTACTTTTATCAGTGTAATATCTTTATCATTGCAGTATTTTCAATCATTCAGTAGTTTTTATCATAACAGTGTTTCCCCCTCTGTATAATGGACAGGCATTAGGAGTGTTTCCTTACACTTAGATACGTTTATACTGTGTATATTTGCATGCTTTTTATGAATGTCTGCTGCTAATGTTATACATTAACGGCTACATTACGCCGCAGACTCTGTGTGATCTATATCTTTGCTGCTGTAACACCTCAAATTTCCCCATTGTGGGACTAATAAAGGACATCTTTATCTTTATCTTTAATTGCATTTGCAATCAAGATCCCCTTTTAAGGAAATATTTTTGGGTGGGGAATACAATCATATTCCAAATTTCTAACTATATCCGGTAGTGTATATTCATTTTTTTTAAAGGATGGCTCAAGTGTGGCATTAAAAATCAATTCTGAAAGAAAAGAGTATCCATGCAAAACTGTTCGGGTGGGTCCATGTTGAACACGGCACAATCCCAATTTGAGATTTAATGAACACAAAAGAAATAAACACACATTCTTAAAAAACATGAGCAAGTGACATTTTTTTTTTTATTTTGTATTTTAATGTCAAGCCAAGATTTGGTGGTAAAAACCTTGGATGCCAATTTAATACTAAAAGAATTACAAAACTTTTTCAACTGTCCTAAAAAAAAAAAAAACATGTCTTCCCCCGCTAGTTTCACTTGAATCTGAACAAGTACCCCAAAATATTTCCTTTGTCCTAAGAAAAGTCCACACTATTAAACCACAGCAGACGGCTGCAAATAAAACATGAAGCAACTGAATTCAGGTCTAGTAGCAAAGTGGATCTGGTATGCTTAACATCACTTGGTCCTGCTCCGATGAGAACTCTGCTGATTTCCACTGACAGTCAATTAGAGCGTCATACAGTTCTTCGCTGTTCTGTATGAACCTCTTGTTTGTTTCCAGCACATCCAGCTCCGCTGATGGATCTGCGACAACAGACACAGTTAATGAAACAACCTTTTCTCAAAAGTTTGGACTGTTCATGATCGTCAATCTAATTACAAACCTTCAAGACCATCATCCTGAACATCGATTTCCTAAACAAACAAAAAAAAAAAGAAACACAGGATGCCATAAATCATATTTGCAAAATATATATGTTGGATTAAAAAAATGAGAGCTTACTTGTGATTGGGCATACTGTGAGTAATCATACTGCGGATACGTGTAGCCGTACGTTGCTGCGGTCTGATCGTATCCCCAGGAGGAGTAATAGTTCGGATACGCCTGCTGCTGGTATTGGCTGTACTGGTCATAGGTTGGCGTGTAGGTGGTGCTTGCTGGCCAGGTTTTGGTTTCCGGCTGCAGTGGTCTGTTCCTTAAACTGCACGAGTGAGAGCAGTTGACATTTTGGCATCTGGTCTCAGTCGTTTCAGTCATTAAATACTCAAGAGCAGGGGGGGCTACAATCCTGTTCCTTAAATTATGCTGTCCTGCCTGTTTTGCAAAATAATCAGGATCGTTATCTCGCTTCTGTCTTCCTTACTTATTATCTGATCATTTGAATCAGGTGTGCTGCAGCGGGAAGAGATGGAAAACAGGTAGGACAGCGCACCTCGGGGAACAGGATTGAAGACCTCTCTACTAAAGTATTGTTGCAAAACTTCTGTTGTAGATTCAATGGGTGTCCGTTTTTAGTTCCATAAATATGGAATATGCAAGAAGACCCCGAAAACAAACTTACTTGCTAGCTGCTAAGCTTAGTCGCAGGGCTTTACTCCCAAGCCCCACAGCTCCTTGACACTCGTCCAGCGCTCGCTTCTGCAAGCGCTCGTCGGGAAACTGAACAAAGCCGCAACCCCTAGGGCAAAACATGCATCGTCTCAAAGTTAGTTGCAAATCATTTTACAATTTGATACAGAAATATAACAAGACTGGGCTTGCGTAGACTTGTAGTGGAGTTAATATTTTCCGTTCAAGTTTTTCTATTCAAAAACAAGTTTTGTCTCATTCATTATTGAGTTTTCCCCACTTTTATGAATACAACTTTATTCTTAAAGGTTTTTTTTCTTTGTCATTTATTCTTTTCAGTCTAGGATAAGGGCTGAACAATTAATCAAATTCAAATCAACACTTCAGTCTCCTGCAATTTGCAAATCAGAAAGGCTGCAATTTTGAGAAAAAAAAAATCGTTTAGGTCGGTCGGATTTCTATTTTTAGATATTGTATATTTATAGTGTCGAGATAAGTTCAGTGCTTAAAGCACTCCACACGTTTACGTGTAATTATTTAATGAAAAATAAAAAGTTGAAGTGTTAAAGGCACAGATTTGTTTGCATTAATTTAAATAGACAAACTGCCTTGTGCATAAAACTAACTTCTAAGACCAAAACATACATCCGATATTATTTATAGTAATACAGATTAATTTAACGCATGTTAAAAAAATAAATGGGAAGAGGACCTTAAAAAAACAATCACATCAAATTGCAATATTGAGGGTGGAAAAAAAAGCAATTAGATTACTTTTCAAAATCGTTTAGGCTGAGCGTGGGCCTAATGCTTGTTCGAAATCTAGCTAGTTTATGATCATATGATCTCCATGTCAATTGATTATCTCCATACTAAGCAGCGAGATGACGTAAACTTACTTGGAGTTTCCCATGCTGTCCAACACTACTTTTCCTCCCCGACATGAAGGGAATCGGTTGTAGAAGAACTCGTACAACATCCCATCGTCTACCTCTGGAGTGAGGTCTCCCACAAACAAAGAATACATCTGACTACAAAAGATAAAAAAAATAATCCATTAAGACAACACACAATGTGGCAACATTAAAATAAGACTCATAATAGGCCTTGTGTGTTTATCGTCACATTCAAGTTAGAGTTAAGACGCTGTTTCTTCATTACGTCTCACCCAGTTTCTTGTTTCCCAAAGGTAGCTCTGTTTAACTTGAATCTTGTAGGCTGTAAGAAAAAAAATTAAATGTGTCACCCGACCAGAAATAATAACGACATACTCCCCACGAATTCTTCATACTGGACTGGCTCCAGGTAAGGATTTCCCATTGATTTTACGAAGACACCTCTCAGCTGTGGCCTCATCCGCCATTTCCACAAAACAATAACCCAAGGCACTGCTGGACGATGGCGCACTGTCAAAAGTTAAATTAGAATCACAGGTACAGCAACGACAACAAAAACTACTCAAAGTTTTGACTCTTACCCTGTAACCTTGCTGCGTATGATCCGAACACTGACCGCCTGCTCACCCATGGTAGAAAAGGCTCTGGTGATGAACTTCTCGTCCATATAAGAATCCAGCTATAGTTCAGAATAGAAACAGTATTCAGATAGGGATACATTCAATGCTGAGGTCATCAACATGATGATGCTTTTAAGTAAAATCTGTATTTATTTGAGCGTCAATTCTCAGTTCTATTTCTTTGCGTAGGTACACCCAAATACAGCGAAATTGTAACACGCGAAGCAACCAAACGAAAAGAAAACCACAAGACCATCGTTAGGACTTCATCGTATAATGTAAGACATGGGGGTCATGTTAAAAAAGAAATTGTTTCAACGGTGTATCGTTAACCGTTGCAAATTCCCTGCGCACGCCACCACTGTCGTGAAGACAAGCTAACATGATCATACGCTGTGTTGTTACATTAATCACAATAAAAACAACTATTAGCTTACATTTCCCATCCATAATGTACTCATGGTGCGGTAGACAATGCAGACTTTCAAACTGGAGTTTACAAGACAAAGTAATTTCGAAATAAATGTGTTAGCGTCCACATGCTAACAAGGAGCAGACGTGCTAGCTGTACGTATGACGTCACCACTAGGAGAGGACTTCCGCAATGCGTCACGTGGGGGACTTCTTCTTCTTTTAATTTACTGACGGATTACATCTTTTTGGTGGATACCGCCACCTGCTGTGTGAAATGTGATGGACTTGGTACGCTAGTTTAGGAGGTTCAACTTGATCAGAAGTAACAAACAATTAAGACTCTGGAGTTATTCCGTCAACACTCTGCTTTGGGGTCAACCTGCTTTTAAACGTAACCCAAACTGCATCATATAGCCTATGGAAAACAACAAGTGGGTCAAGAGTTGTGGAGAAGTGTAGTGTTGCGACTAGTCAAAGGCCTAGCAAATCCAGACTGAAATGCAATTGGACAAATATAGAAAAGCTTTATTTTCGTTGTAACAGGTACAATAGAATTTAAAGTCATCAGTGCAAAATAATGCATCAGCAGGGTAAACTAGGCAAGCGCAAACCACAAATTGTGCATGACTCACATCTGTTTAATCAAGTCAAATTGCACAAACCCTTAAAACAGTAAGGTACATTTCATAAAGAAACGTCTCCGAATCTAAAGGATGAAAGTATCAACATCACGAGTGTAAAAAATATAATTGGACATAAAATTCATATTTCTTAATGTGGGATCCCCCCCCCCCTAACTGAATATATGCACTCGCCAAAATTTTAGGTCTGTTGGAATTTTAACTAAATGTACGAATTAGTTATCTGACTCCATTAACCAAACACGACCCAACAATTATGCGCGCTCGTTTTGAGAGAGAAATGACCAGGAAGCCGGCAATTCCACACGGGAGCGGATTTATTCCTAACAGCAGATCTCGTACAAAGCCTGGGGATCGGTCCCTCTCAGCACAGTTCTGCGCGTCTCAGTATCCCAACAGAAGACGTGCGCGCCAGGGCAGTTGTTTGTGCTCAACTGCCAATGAGCCACTGGTTCTGTTATTCTGCTTTTGCGGTCGACCATTTTACCAATCTCACACAACAGCGCCTTGATGTCTGGAACGTTCTGCGTCAGCACACCCAGTTCTCAGACGTGTGGCTCGTCCTGTACAAAACATCTGCCACCTATGCATTTCACACAGCCTGCCCTGACCTTTTATTGTACATTGAATTAAAGCACAGTCAGTAAATATCTTGATTGCATTAAACTGAATACATGTAACTTGTAATCAAACGTATAAAATTGTACCCGGTCTCCATGCGATGATGACACTCCGGCGACAGTCACCACAACAACTCCAGTTGAATCTCATCTAATCTCACGGCTGTGTTATCAAGGATCTTTTTAACCATCTTGGTGTTAGTAGGCCTGAGATGGTATACGGTATAAATGAATTTTGTTTGCATTTAAGTAGCCTTTAAAACAGAAGACAGTGCCACAAAAGAAGTCAGTTCAAAGTAGTTTATTGTTAAATATACTGTAGAAAGAAATTGATGATGGCTTAGCAGAATTTTAAACGCAGTGATGACCGCTTAAGAAACTCACAAATGGATCTGCCTGAATTTAAAATATTACATACTAGAATCGCACATTGAGATTCATCTGAGATACCACGAAATTTCCCATGAATGACCAAGTTGACATTTTTTAAGTCGCTAGCTCCACTGAACCGATGAGACATTGAATTACAGGAGAACAAAATACGGTATGATTATACAACCTTCAAGCTATATTTATGCTGTATATGAAAATATTTATCACTTATTATAATTATAATACAAAGCAAATATATATTTATATGATATCTCAATATAATTACAAAACAAAACAACCATTTGGACTGTAAATACAAACCCACACAAAGACATTCTTGACCTGGGAATCAGTCATATGCAAAATGTGTCAACAAAAAAAATTAAGTACCAAAACTTTCTATCGGGTTTAAACGACATGACGTTGTCTGTGCATAATTATAACGGAAAAATAAGTCCCTCTATTCTTTAGTGTTAATAACATACTATATCCATACACACATATCAAGTGAGGTAAATGAGTAGATTCTTCCAAACATGACACTATGTTGATTACAAATCATTTCTGTGCAAGCATATGGGGAAAAATCTTTTTAAATTACAACTAATAATAAACTGATGCCAGTATTTAAAAGGCTGCACAGTATCCCCGTAAGACGCCTCGAGAAATTAAAATCATGATTCAGGTTTTGTGAGAAATGTTGCAGTATAACAAGTCAACTAAAACTTGTGCACTGCATGACAAAAATGTTCGGTATGAATCATGGCTGAATTAATTATTGATAATATACAAAGTAAAAAATGCAGTGGCAACCAAATGTTAGATTTAGTTGTGTGTTCCAAAGGCATTATTTATATATATATTTTTACCCATCTTATTTTACTTTGACACCAAGGAATAAACATTACACAGTATAACCAAATAAACTAAACAATTTCATTTTTTTCTGGAACAGATGTATCTTGCTAAGGTAACATCAACTACCAATGAAGTTTTTTTATTTGGTATTTATTGATTTGACAAGACAGATGCCTCAAAGGACCTGTATGTAGTAAGACATTAAATTAACTACATTTTGTTCCAAGACTGACCTCATTTTTAGGTTTTAGTAGCACAGTGAGTGAAACATGTATATTTGCAGTTCCGCACTCGTAAATTCACCTACTTTCATTTGTTTATTTGATTTTTTTGCAGCAGATTCTGTTATTCGCTCGTATGTGTCCAAGTCCCAGATGCCACCAGATGACATTGAATCAACACTGCGTTTGGTTTAGCATCATCTGGCGGCATCTTGGTGCCAACGGAAGAATTTGACATGAGAAGAGGAGCTTGAATTATACAAAAGTAGTCATTTGCCGCCATCATGCAGCATCTCTATGCAATTATAAACCCTTTTAGGTAGTAGTGGCAATTGTTAATTTTCTGTATTTGAGGCAAGACTTGCTCCCTATCCTCTGTGAATTGTGAGGGCTCATTGCATACAGAAAATTACGATGAAGATTATAGAACCCCCCCGCCCCAAAAAAAGGCGAAGGCGACTGAAGACTAGAAGAATGGAAGTTGACAGGCGGTTTCCATACAACCAAAAGTGTTTTGCAGTGAAGAAAATCTTAGAGCACGGCCAAACTATAACCCTTTTCCCACATGCATTTTGGAACAGCTTGGCCATCATCAAAACTTTCGTCTCTGTAACGCACTAAAAACATCTTCAGAGAAGTATCGACACATCAGAGAGTATCATATTCATATACATCTTAGTCTGGTGCGAGAGCTGATTATCGTGTTACCCATATATGCGCAGACATGACTCGCTCAGTCCATCTTCTCTTTGTGAACAAGTTTAGGAGCATCCACAAAGTCTTGCCCGTTAAAGAGGATGATGGTGGCTGTAATGGCACTGCAAGCGCCCCAAAACATCACATAAGCAAAAGTCTCCGTCCATGCGTCACCTGAAAGACAAATTGTGAATAATAACATTGTGTGTATGATTTAGTATGGACATGTTACAATTTTATGGGCATTTTTCAGGTTTAATGTATCAAAGTTACCGTGGCAATGATGCAGTTTTTATTTGATTTTAAATTCAGTTCGTTTTAACTCTTTTTTTTTTTTTTAAGCACAGGTTTGTGCAAGACAGTATGGACTGCATCATTTTTTAAAAATGAGAATAATTCCAGTGCGTTTTCTCATCGTCAATCAGGAAATGCAACAATCCGTAAGTAACACACGGGTGTGTTTGGTCATGCTAATGGAATGTCATACCAAAGCCTTGTCCTTACAAAACCCGTCCTTCCAAAATGATCGGAGTTATGAACACAAGTAAAGAACTTACCAGCCATGAGAAGACATATTATGCACATCGAGAATGCCACCAACATGACGACAGGTAGCTGTAAAAAAAAAAGGATTCAGTGATTACATTGAAGTTAATTTGCTCCTGCTACAAACTGACAAAATATTGACCAACTGACCGTGAGGTACTTCCAGTCGTTCCGCACCCTGAGAGGACCGGGGCCGTCTGAGTCATCAATGGCAAAATTTCCCAGAAACAGGTCAATTGAATCCTGAAATCAAATAAACAGTATTTTCATTAAGCTAAATAGAGAGGAAATTACGATTAATTTGTTAATGGGTAAAGTTAATTTGTAATTCAGTTGAAAAGTTATCTAGACAATACACCTATAATCTACTTTGAGTATGAAAAAACGTTTAGATTTTTTTGTCAATTCGTGGTGACATAGCGTCTGTAACATACTTGTCGGAAGCCATCCGCGAAGTTGTTTTTGTAATAGCGGATCATGGAGTTCCAACCATCTATCAACAATCCCCAGTGTGTTCTCTTCCCTGTCCTGAGTGGGGGGAGGGGGGGGGGAGAAAAACGGCTATCAAAAAAAAAGCTAGAAGAATAGTTTAAGAATTAGCAATAAAAAAAACACCATGTTAGTCACTTGATATGTGAAACATGAGTGTTGCTGTACCTCGTGAAGTCTGTTTTTAAAGCGCCAGTTCCTGCGTACTGAACAGCACATGCATTGGCATTGTCAGCCCATGCTGATTAGAAAGCACACAGATGTGAGGGTACGCTCAAGTCACACGACACATGCTAACGTGCAAACATTAGAAGCATGTTACCATTTTTGTAGATCTGCTCAAAGTCGGCCTGCTCTTCAAGACGCTGTCCGACGTTTAGAACACCCATTCTCTGACGACAAAATCAAAGACATATTGTTAACCTAATTCATTGGCCTTTTTTTCAGCGGATGTTTGTTTACCTGGAGCTGAGATTGCAAAGAACGTCTTGCCAAAAGGCTCTGGATGACATTGGTTCGATCCAAGCAGTCCATACAGTTACTGCGGAAGACACCTCTCTGCTGGGATAGTACCCTTGCGTCCGGGTTCATCATTAAGTAACTGCACAGAAATAAATAAATAAAAAACATGGGCCCTTTCTTGTTGGGACAGCAATTCCATAATGCCTTACATCCTTTCATATAGCTCCTGAGTGTACCTGTATTCATCTTGTGTTTCCGCTACAGCATCCACCAAGATCTGGAGACGATCCCATCTCATGTGGCTACACTCTTTGTGGAAATCAAAGGCTATGTAACTGAGGATGGAGAGTAAAACATTCTGAATGGTATATATTTTCTATTCAGGTGGTAAACTATAAACCTCACATAATTACTCAAATCCTAACCGGAGACTAATACCCACTTAACCATACTAGTTAGAATAGTGTGGGAAGCCATATAAATAGCGCATGTACAGTATTCGAGCCTTGTTTCTCATTGTTTTGAAAACGTCCAAAAAATTAAAATAATAAAAGTGAAAAGAGTACAACTTACTTGAGCATATCATTGTTCACGCCGGCCACCATCTTGGCAAATGCCTGTTCAAGTGGCTTTTCAGAGCCTTTTTGATTTACCTGAAATATAATATAATACAATATAATATAATATAATATAATTAAGGCCATCGTGCTAACCAGTCATCCACCGTGCCACCCTTATAATATAATATAATATAATATAATATAATATAATATTAAAAAAATAAAATATGTGTTTTGAAATAAAACATTACAATCAATCCCAACTGGAAAATAATTTTTACTTATTTTCATCATGTTTGAATCGCAAATATGAAAATCGCTTATTCATTTTTTTGGTGGGGGGGGCGCTCAAAACAGCCATGTGACTTCTGCCGATGTTTTTTTTTTGGTTTTTTTTACTCACTCATCCAGTAAAAGGGACAAACACAATCAGTTTCATGAAGCTAGAGAAGAAAGGATGGAAATTATTACTTTTATTATTAACGACACACTCGATATATTTGGTAATACTTTAATGTGCTTATTGGTCTTGCAAATGTCATAAAAATTTAGACATACCATGTTTTTGCTCTATGAATGCAACTCTGCTAACTTTATCTAACTCCTGGTATGCACCGTATTCCTTGTTTTGAATGAATGCTGCGAAATATGCATCAAAATAATGCCATTGGCACAATTAAATTTGAGAATTTGACTTACCAGGTTAAGAATGGTTTGTTTCCCATAGATTAGGAGCTGAGAGTCAAAATGCCTCTGGAAACCATCCAACTGAAACATATTTCCAAGTAGTGAGTATCAACTTCCCTGCATCGAAAGAAAAATATAATGACTGAAGACCTGTCCTTACATGACTGGTTGTTTTGCTGATAATAGGTTTAGGTTTATATTTAAGGTTGGGCCTTTGACTCCAGTAAAAAGGCATAGAACCTCTTGTCTGTGGGACAAAAACCATCATGGTGAAATTATTTCAGTAAATTTGAAAAATGCCTCACAATGACTGACGTAATAAGGCCAGCCACAGTTATCATACTTGCCTGCACAAAGGAAGCTCTGGCTCCCTCGAATAAAACTATCTGCTCAGTTTCAACAAAGTTTGCAGCATGGCCTTCTGAGTCAATGCCTGGATGGAAGAGTGGAGAAATTTAATTTGTCTCCAAAGTGCACCTTACATACTTCTCAGCGTCAAACTAAACAAAACAACTTTTAAACTAAGATTAGCATTAATGCAGCTAATCAGTGTTGTTACCTCTGACGTAGTATCTGACACCAGCCCGGAAGCAGCTTCTCCGGGATATAAGGATCCACTCAAAGATCTTCCCGTTGATACGACACGGTTTCATGACAATGACTGCCCCAACAGATCAAGGAAACAAGCCTGTTAAGTGTTCCTTTAAAGCATAAAAAGTCAACATTTCTTCTCTCTCCAGCTTCTGTTAAAGATAGTGTAAAAAGGATACAGCCGTGTACAACGGGGAGAGCAAACCTGTGGAGCTATGGGAAGTTAAATTGGAAGTTAAAACTGAGTGTAAAAAAAAAAGTACAGTGCTACTAAGGGAAAGTGAGTTTGGCCTCTGATGGTCATCTTACCTCTGGCTCTGCTGCCAGCTCACGGAGGAGATTTGCATTCCACACAAACCTCTGATCTGCCTGAAAAACATCAGCCACACACTCAATCTTTATCTTATTCAAGATTCACCAATCACCAATATAAGATTGAACTATTTTTTTATTGGCCATCCTATTTCATGATGTTTTAAAAGATCAATTGAATAAAGACATGACTTCTGCGTCATACAGAATAAATTCACTTTGATCATAGGCAGGTTTATTTGTTGGATCACTCACCCGCTCGAGCAGGCTCATCTCCTGGAAGTCGGGGCTGGTGTTGGCCAGTCGCTGAAGGGTGTGCGTCAGGTCATAATCAGTGCAGAAGTAGAATCCGTCTGTAGTCAGCACGTTATTTAGCATGGACAGGAAGGTTTTATTTTCCTGAGACTTGAAAAGGACAGAAAAATAACACATTTTACAGGGGTTGGCAAAATATATCCCCTCATTGACGTGTGACAGAGGCACACTGAAGCATATCTTATTATTGATTTCTCCAAACTTCTCAACAAAGGTTGCACAATAAAAAAAAAAAAAAAAAAAATTCTACCAATATTTATAACTACCTGCTTCTCCAAACCGATATCTTTTTTCTAAGCTTTATTTTCTTATCGCCGCACCAATTGGGCTATCTTGTCTTTTTCATTCTACTTTAGCAGGCGTGCGCATACTACGGCCCAGGGGCCACATGCGGCCCCGTTAGACGTTTTAATCCGGCCCACCGAATTTGAAAAAAATTAAATGAATAAACCTTGTTCATGTTTTATTTTCTAAATACTGTGGTGTGTCCAAGACATATATTTTGTTGTAATGCTTTTGTTCATTTTAATTTAAAATTAAATGCATCTTTTTCTTCTCCAACGAGGTGAGGTTACCAAAACACTCCATCCATCTGCTCCTGGTCCGGCCTCTCTGTCAAATTTTAGAACCCATTGTGGTCTGCCATTCAAAAAGTTTGCCCACCGCTGTACTTTAGGGTGAGAAGAAGGCTAGAATGGCAAACAATCGTTTGAAACTCAGAAAAAGAAATAGCAAACATTGTGGGTTGATTTTTTTGGGGGGAAAATCTTGCTTTTGCATTTAATTGTCCTCTGAGGGTTCTTTTGTTCAAAAATAATGTTTTTGTTAAAATGCACTGTTCCAAATTTTCATTTACTTGGCAGTGTTAAGACATTTTATAGGTTATATAGAACTGAAAATAGTTGTTTGTTGAATTTGCAGAATATGAGGCTGCACTCGAGATTTCAAAAGCAACTTCAATAAACATCTTTAAAGGTCAAGTTACATTTTAGCATGGGAGATCTTGGTAAAAGCTTTGCAGTCTTGCATCCATTGAACTTTTGAGTTTTTACAGATTATCATTTGTGTTTACTGCTGTCTGCTTAGCATTTTTCATGAGTCGGGGCTCGAAACATCACTGCACCTGGTCGTCATTATTATTTCAAAGCCATTCTTGAATACGCACACGAGCAGTAAAGAATGGCAGTGAAAAGTAGCTCACACCCCTGACCACATCCCCAAAGCCGTTTGATTTCAACAAGTGAGCAAAAAGAGGACGTTAAGTGTACTGCAAATCACATCCTTGGGTTATTTCATCTGAAGCATGGGACAGACTTTCAGTTAAGACATGGGAGAAATGTTTTAAGTTTGGAAATGTTACCGTTTTTCTAAATAAGTCCAAGCGATTAAACTAACACCTTCGTGTTTGGTCAAAGTTTGACATGTTTCAACACAACAATATTTAAAATCAAATTGACGTAGAAGTGCGTATTTTTTTTCTTCTTCTCCAAAGCGAGTAATCAAATATGTGCCTGTTTTTGTACACACAAAGCTGCAGTGAGTGGTCTTAAGTGCAATAGCTGTGGTTTAAGCAACAGCAGTGGACGTTGTATTAGAATGAGATGCATGCTTTCTGGGCTTTGCGCGTCTCCGTTGGGATAATAGGATAAGACTGCTAAGCCAATTTGCACAGCAGTGAAACCTGATGTGAACTGCCAACATTTCTCTGGTCACAGACAATATGCTCTCTGGCATTGTTACCACTTGATGTGTGCACTATTTTAGATTGTTTTAACTGTATATGAATTGTGTTTGATTGCGCAAACATAACTCTATACATCTTTTGAGAACAACACTACCTCCATTCCCGCAGTTCAATGATGACCGGTCAGGGTTTGTTCAGCAATAGTTTTTAAACCACGACTACCTGACAATATCACCGTTCTTGGTTATAACTGCCGCCTCCCTGTGTGTTTCTCGTCTACGCATGAGTTCTTATACCTGGAGCTCTGACAGATGCAAAATTGTCTTCTTGTAAGAGATGATATCAAAATCCACGGCTTTCCACACTGCATGGCCCAGGAGGCTGCCCACATTTCTCTTCCTCGTGATGACGATGAGGTACATCCCTTATACAAAGCCGATTGGAGCGATATCCATCATACTGAACGACATACTGAATATGCTCCAATTAAATCCATCTCAGTAGTTCCTACCGGCCACCAGGCGAATGGTCCCCACGATGCCGCAAATGGGCCTGGTCACCGCTGAGGCAGGAATGTCCTTTTTACCTGTGAAAACATTACACATTCGATGCTTTTAAAAAGCGGCGGGCCGCACATTTCGCACGCAGTGAAGTCCTACTTTAATGAATCCCCCTCATAATAGCATCATTTATGACACCACGGCTGGACAAATAATATACAGAAACACAATTACACAGTACTGAGTGAGTGTTGGACGACCTAGCTTCTCTCGAAAGGTCCGTCTTGAAAATGGCCTCGCAAGTGTATCTGCAATTAAATCCACAATTTTCCCTCCTTCGGCCATAGTGGTTTAAAAAAGCAAGAATATATTTCATATTTTCAAATAGTCGCCCGTTACGACTTTCAGGTGTGTTAGAGTGAGTATCCAATCACAAAACTGTTCATCACCTTCAGCGTAAGGCCAGTAACCAACTCGTAATCTGATTGGCTATCGCAATGGTCTCTCAACTCTGAAACTCCATTTACTTTGACAGCACAGATGCCTGCGTAATCGGATCTGAAAGCCCCCGGAAGATTAGTGTGTGCTACTGGTATTGTGAAACCTGCCTGGCAACACGAGCTTGCGGAATTCTGATTGGATAAAAACTCTCACCTGAAAATGCAACACTAGGATATTATATGATAGAAATGTAAAGAATATGATCATTTTCCTTGATTATGTTAGGCCATCAGAGAAGGCTTTGTAGGCCTTGACCGCCCACCACTGGTTGGAAGCCACTCTATGATTATGGATAAATGTCACCAGTCAAGTGGCCACTCAGCATAAGAATAGCACTGATAGACCCAATTATACCGTAGCCACTCTTTTTTTTAATAAGAAAGGACCCTTGACAGCTTTTGTTTAAAAAAAATTACACGGGATGAATCGTGTGGATATTAGTAAAGGCAACTGAATCACAGTAGATCATATTAGTTGCGGTCGTAATCTTCAAAGGAATCTAAAGAAAATGTGCACCGTGCACGGTCAAAAATAGCTCTAGATAGCTTTTGGAAGAGTCTTCTTACTTTTGAGGGTCATCTCATATGACACCCTGTCGATAGCCAGGACAGCATCAGCCCCTTCATCACAGGCTTCGATGAAAAACTTTTCAGCGGTGGCGTGTCTGAAGAAAAATTAGGGAACACATCTTTTTTCAGGTACATGTAAGAGAGACAGTAGCTGATAGATGCCAATAAACGTTGTCAATTTTCCATGTTGTATATCCTCAATAGGGTCGCGGATAAAGGTGGGAAGGCCGGTGCTTGGAATTAAATCTCATGTCTGCTAGCTACAGGTCACTTCCTTTCAATTTAAGTGTTCATAAAATAGCACAATCCTAAAAATACAGATGAATAAACGCTCTGTCCCCCATTTTTATAGCTGGAGGCCTTGAATAAAAACAACAAAACTACAGTTTAATTATTCATGAAACAAACAGTTTATACAATTAGTTTGTATACTTGTTGTGCGCAAGTAACTAATACTGTAATGCCCCGAAAAGATGAAGAAAGCTGTACAAATGAGACCCCCAAAAAATAATAGAAAAATATATCTAAAGTCTGTTGAGGTTCCACACGGTGCTGCGATAAAGTATTTTCCCCCTAACCGTAAACCATGAAAATTTTATTTACCAAGGGGAAAACCAATAAAAACCTAATTGACTATGTGAAAAAGTGATGGCTCCCTCAACATAATATTGAGTTCTGCCACCTTTGGCAGCAATAACTGAAATCAAACATTTGCAATAATTGGTGATGAGTCTTTCACGCCGATGTGGAGGGATTTTGGACCACTCTCCTTTGCAGAATAGTTTCAACATTGTCCTATCGGAGGGTTTTCTAACATGCACGACCCGTTGAATATATAACACCACAGCATCTCAATTGGATTTAAATCCAGACTTTAAAATGTTAATTTTGCTCTTTTTGAGGCCTCAAGGTGGACTTGTGGGCTGTTTCGGATTGTTGTCCTGCTGCCTGATCCAAGAGCGCTTAAGTTAGAAGCCACAAACTGAAAACTGGATGTTTTCATTCAGGATCTTCTGGTAAAACAGCAGAGTTAATTTCTCCATCAATCACAATAAGTTGTCCTGGTCCTGAGAAAGCAAAGCAGCCCCAGATTATCACGCTGCCACTACCATGCTTTACAGTTGGCATCATGTTCTTTTCATCAGATTCTGTGCCATTTTTACGACAGATGTAACGGGCTGCAAAAAGTTACATTTTTGACTCAACACTCCATAGAATATTTCTTCAAAAGTCTTGAGGATCATCAGGATGATTCGCAAATGTGAGACGAAGATTTGTGTCCTTTTGTGACAGCAGTGGTGTTAGCCTGGCAAACCTCCCATGGATGCCATTTTTGTTAAGTGTATTTCTTGTGGTGGAGTTGTGAACACTGACATTAACTGAGGCCAGCGACGCCTGCAGTTCTTTGGATGGGTTTCTAGGTTGTTTTGTGACCTCCCGGATGAGTCCCACTCTTGAGGTAAACTCTGTTGGTCAACCACTCCTGGGAAGATTTGCCACTCTTCCCAGTTTTCTCTATTTGTGGATAATGGCTCTGACAGGGGTCACTGGAGTCTTGAAGATGGCTTTGCAATCTTTTCTAGACTAATTGATTTCAATCCCTTTTTTTCCCTGGAATTTCTTCGGATCGTGGCATGATGCATTTCTTGTTGAGTTTTTGTAGCCGACTTCACTTTGTCAAACAGATTTTATTTAAATGATTTCTTTATACAACAAAGGTGGTGGTTGGGTGTTGCCTGTGAAATTGAACTCAGCTTTCCCAAAACTTTCGTGAGTCACAGTTGCTTGGTGATATAACAAAAAGGGTGGTGGGGGAAATTACTTTTTCACATAGGGCCAGATAGGTTTGGACCGTTTTCCCCCTTGGTAAATAAAATCGTCATCAAACTGCATTTTAGATATCCTTGTTCTGTTTGGTGAGATATTAAATAGGTTTGATGGTTTTAAGTAAGAAACAAAAAAGTAGTGCTCATAAAAACAGGTCAAGATCACTGCAGAGGAAAAGTGTGACCTGTTCCGCCGCAGTGGCAAATGGAACTGACGATATGTATGTAATGAAACTGCTCTAGTGAGTGAGCTGCACAAACACCCTATTGTTGCCCTTTCATAATCCAAACTAGACTAATGGGACCAAACTAACACTGCATGTTCACGGGCGCTCAAAAATCAGTATTGGGGTTTAGTCTATCCACAGTATTATTCCCATATATGTTTCAAGAAATGCTCATTTTTGACCTTTACAAATAATTTGCGACAAGGGGGGTTTGGTAATGCATCAAAGGAAAAATATGATATTTCCTATTTTTCAATTACTCATGAATAAATCATGGACTAATTTAGTTAAAAATAACAATACAGACTGTGGCAAGTTAAGATTTCCAACGGGATCAATATAGTAAAGGAATGTTACCAAACAAAGGGGATGCCATACATGGAATAAACATTTCTGGCTTATATTTCGCCTCCATGTGACACGAGATGTTTTCCAAGACCATGATTGTTGCACAAATAAAACGCGGTGCAATTAAATAAATTGTAGAAATAATCTGACAGCAAATATTCATTTATTTAAAAGATATAGAGAAATGAAATTATAGTGGTTTTAACTTTAGTACTTCCTGTTTAAACAAGAGTCACTCAATGAACTTTAGCTGTCCTGGCATTTCGTTCCAAAGAGATCATTTCGGCCCAGGTTGCGGCTTGCTTCCGAGCTGCAGTTTGACCGATGTCGAGATAGTGCATTTCAAAATTAAACTGAGTTAAATGTACTTACAAATTATATCGCTCGTAGGCAGTCGCCATCTTCGCTCCGTCGATCCAAGCAAAGCGACCCAGGAATGACAGCGTCTGATGTTGTGTTGCCAGCTAAGAATATTAAACGCGCAACAAACTTACGTGTCTAAATGGCTGTTTATACGTGAAATCTGGCAACCACAAAAGGCGTGACTCTTAGGCGATATCACCGCCCGAAATGAGCAAACAGTGTGCCTGAATGAAGCGCTAATCTTTTTTGGGATTCGCATGTTGGTAGCTGTGATGAGCGTTGCAGTATTTTCATCGAAATTAAATTACGAATAAAATTATTTTAAGAATCAATATTTTCCTGTTTTTTTTTAATTATTTTCATTAAAAAAAGAGCCAACCAAATCAGTAATATCTAATTTACCTTATATTGATAATTACGCAAATCAAGTTTCCCAAGTCATGCATTTTTTCTCCCTACGCTTTAAATGTGCCAACTTTTTAAAAAATTATTTTTTAAACATGACTTCCTGTCAGGCACTACTGTCACTACCCATCTCAAAATGTGAAGGACCCCGCATTATAAAGCCTCAAAAGCCATCCGTTCAGCCTCTTTTCTTCCGGATGCAGAATCGTTTACATCTACCACGAAGAACCAGTTTTGCTGCATTTGTCACGAAAGTAGTGTGGTCTCCAAAGAGCTACGATGAACGGTAATAAAGTATATATTAGCAAATCTTGCATTAGAAAAGAAATATCAAAGTTAGGTTTACCGCATGTTGCGCTAACTGTAATAAGAAGCACGTGGTCTAGCGCGTTAGGGTAATGTAGCGGGTTTTTTTTTTTTTTTTTTTTTTTTTTTTTTAAATGTCTTTTATTCGTTTTCAGCTAGTATTCACGAAGATTTGCTGATGGCTATCGACTTGTCTAATGAAGACCAAGAAACCCAGATCGGGGATGGGTGAGAAAAGTGAGTGAAAATATTGCATACTGCGTGTGTCGATAATCGCCTTCATTTGTTACGTGCATGTTTGATTTTTGTCTATTTGACATTACATTTATTCTTTTTCTCAGCTATAAAAATGCAAATTCTGCCTTTCTTTCAGGCTTACTCTGCTGGATGTAATGCTCTACAATAACGTTGGCTTTCCAGTACTCATACAATGAGTAATGGTGGGTTTTGGCTGATAGTCCTTGAGTAACATTCATTAAATTTCCGTAATGATGATTCACTAGACTAGAGTCTCTGATTTATACAATGAAGCTCTTTTACAGTGCACTGAAAATGCATGTATTTTACACTGCAGAATTTGCATAGCTGTAACATTTTTTTAACTCTTCCTTTTTCTTGTTCAGGTGTTAAAAGGCCTGCAGTTGATGTTGCCAAAACCAGCATTATGGGTATGCCGGGCAGCAGGGCCACAAAAGATTTGCCCATTTAATATTGAGTAAATGCACTCATTAGCCTACAAAAATGAACATTTAATTAGGTCTGATCAATAATATCAATGGATGGCAGTATAATCACAATATGAAAAGAAATGTAAATAAAATCTCAAGAGGCACTCACTAAAAAAAACATTGATTCTTTGAAAGAGTGCACAAATTTAAAATCTGCAACGTGCTGTAGGAAAAGCGAGCTTGCTAGTGAGCGCTGTAAATGTCAAGGAACTCTCACAATTGAGTAATATGAGATGACCTATTTAAAACGGGCGCATGCTTTTGTGCTTCTGCCCAATGTACCCACACTGCTTTGCATTTGATTGCAGAGATTGGCAAAGTCCAGATTGGCTGCCTCTATGGTGAGTATTGGTAACCTTTTCCACAAGTTTTGAATTACCCTGTTGCTGCAGTGATGATTTACGAGACTAGAGTCTCTGAGTTTCCAAATGAAGATATTTCACAGTGCACTGAGCATGCATGCATTCTACTCTGAACAGATATTTAAGTGAAACATGTTTTTAAGTCTTTTTGTTCTTCAGGTGTCCAAATGACTGCTATATGGCAGGTTCCTCTCAAGGTATGTTGCTGGGAAATGTTTCTACTCTAAATGATTGAGTGATGATTCAGACGTATGAGAGGCTACTAATTTCCAAAATGGTGTCATGACATTTTCTGTGGAATTTTATCACATGATTGTGATGATGACATTTCGTCTTGCTGCTCCTGACTCAAAGTGGACGGGATACTTTCATCTTTTCAGTCATAAGTACAATTGGGTTACAAATTATATTTTGTGCATCCATCCAGTGTTAAGATTTATTTTTGTGCAGGCTTTGAATAATGGACAAACCCTAAATGTGTATAAGTGGTCTGTTTTGTCGATGATGATTCATGATTCGGTTCTACTGATTTAAAGCTGAAGTTTACTCGCAGCGCACTGAGACACTCAGACCATTTTAAAGTTTTTCTTTAATCTAAGTATTTAATGTTGAACAATACTGGAGCTGTATTAAACTCAGATGATTGTGAGGCACTCATCCATTTAATTTGAAAATGTTTTGTTCATTCAGTAATTCCAAATTAAGATGCTGAAATGTTTAACTGTGTTTTACAGGTGCTGAAGCAAATTTTGGGAGGTTTTGTTGACGCTGCCGACTTGTCTGTTGTTGAATGCATTTTGTGATCAAATAAATTTGAATCTGACTTGATTTGGTGTGCTCTTTGAACTTTGATTCAATCATTTTTTGTCTTAAAAACAAAATTAGTCTGCACCATTTGGTATAAAAATGTGCATCAAATATCTGAACAAAATCCCTTTTTTCATTTTTTTAAAATTGTGTTTTGGGCACTACAGTATGCATTTAAACCAACCAAGATGAAAGCCTTTATGAATCCAATCATGGTTGACTAGTTAGGGCAGTGGTTCTACACTGTTTTGCAATTTAGCCCCTGTGAAAAACTTTTTTTTTTAATTTATTAACCTTTGGAAGTATTTTTTTGGGGTGCATCTAGAACTAATAAACTTAAGTGAAGATTTGTGCAGCTAAATGCGTCCTTTAATCATAGTGGAAATCTGTTCTATTTTTTTTAAATTGCAGTAACTGCAAAAAAATGTATAAAACGACTGACGTTGTGAACACTGGTCATAGCATAGTTGCACTGAACTGAATGTTGTGCATTTTATCATGGTACAGTTCGAAAGTAACTACTGAGCTAAAGTACACGTGATTCTGTGCGATCAAATCTACAAGTAATACGACTACTTTGTTTAGTTTTAATTTACCATTGCAGTAGCAATACAACACAACCTTATTTACAGGTTTAACAGTTTTATTTTGAAGGAGAAAACCGGTAGTCCGCCCTCTTTTGTTCTCCTTTTGGGATGCGCCTTACCTTCAATTCCCTGGCAAGAATCGTCAACCTGCTACAGGCCGAATTGGAATTTTCTTCCGAATTACAAAGTGGCAAACCAATGATACGACACCCCGCAAGCACCAATTGGTTGGGTTCGAGATTCGACAATTCAAGCTACCATCGAAGCTAGCAGCGACACCCAGCCAACGTCGATGAAGGTGATCTTTTATTTTGAGTAAAAGTTATTGGTTAACAAAATTTCTAGGCATATTTACTTCTGACGGCATTCCGTCGCCGATTTTTTACCTAAGGTGTCTTTTTTTATATCAGTCGTCAAAAATAGTCTTGCCAAATTCCCCAACGTTACCGACACGTAACCGCAGCATTAGCTACACGGCGCTGCTTACGTGGAAGGAAAATTTCCAGACTGAACATTTCTTGTTTTATATTTCCAGGTACACGGAGCGAAGCAGGGCTCTAAAGTCTGGAGAAGTTGGATAAGCTTGCCGAATTCTGGCTACATGACGCCAAAAACGTCAAAACAGCGCATCGAAACTGGTCTGTATTTACTTCCGCATTTGACGAACCGAAACAAGTGTTGTGGAGTCAATCTATGAAGACCAGAATCGTGATGAACATTGCATTTTGTCGACTTTCAAGCCACAAAAGGTCGTATCGTAATTTTACAGAGCTGCACTCTCCTTTTGTATGATTGCCAGTTAATTTGATGATCCGGTTGTCAACAACTACTCAAACAATTTTAGACAAAACAAGTTGGCCTTTGTTTTTCAGTTTGATTGAGGTGCAAAAAAAGTTCCAAGAGGAACCATGACAGCTGTGGTAGGAAGAGCATGGGGGTGGGTGCGTTCCTGGGGTAGGGGTGCAGCGTCAGACAAAACTATATTGGATAACGTTGAGATCAAAACGCAGATTGTCTCAGGGTTTGAGCGACAAAAAGACCTAAATAGTGCAGGAGACGATGAGTTCTGGGAAGCCCAGGAGAAGATACAACCCATGGAAATAGAAGATCTATGTGCAGGAAAACAAAAAGTGGAGATAACTGTTGAACGTGTTCCAAGATGGTGGAATCGATATCTTCCGACATATTTCTTACCCTGGGGAAGGAAAACACAGCCAAGTGAAATCAAGCAAAAAAAACGTCACATCAAGAGTAGTGATCGGGATCTTGACGGGGACTTTTCAGACTATGGAACACCTCCTCCGTCCCCGACTCCACTTTCCCAGCTAGCATCTCCCTTTCGCCTTTTTGTGCACAGCTGGAATGTGGAATTGTTTCCTGAGCACTACGAGATCTGCTTCAATTTCCTCCGCCATCTGTTCGACCTGTTAGTGGTGGGGTTCCTGTGGATTGTGTCGCCTCCCGTCAAGCTGATCTTGGAAGTTTTGGGGATCCAGGGACCACTGAGGCTTTGGCTACACGGCATGGCCATGTTTTTCGTGTCCACGGTTGGAATGGCTGGACTCCTCTGGCTGATCCAGGAGCATCTCCCAGAGTTTGCTTTTATCTATGGAATTGTGCAAGCATTGGTGATCTCCGTCAGCCTGAAAAAAAGTGTGCTCCTTGGATTGGAAGAAGAAAAAACACAAGTGGAGGACGAGGGCAGGGAAGTGACTGACGGAGACAAAGAAATGCTTTGTGCAAGTGACAAAATGAAGACAAGCTAAGATTTTTGGTAAGTAATAGTTTAAGAAAGGCTTTGGCTAAAGTGAAACAAAAATATTCGACATTTTCTTGATATTTGAAATGAATTCGCGGCAAAACTGATATGGCCTCATTACAAATGCAATAAATGAACATTAAATACAGAACCTCTACTCCAACTCAATCCCGGCACTATGTTTTTGCTCATGAAATAAAATACAATAATCACACTAGTTTGCTGTAATTATGTTTACTATATGCTTGGTTATCACTGGTTGAGTAAAAAATGTTTTTTGAAACCATTGAAAATCAAGTGTGAAAGTAACTTCAACCACTGACAAAAAGATGGATTGTTCTTCACATATCCAAATGCTTGGTGATATGTTTGCAGAGGAATTTAGAACGATGTTGGTCAGAAACCACAGATAGTTGCAGCCAAATAAGTCATGTGCCACAAAATTAAGTGTGCTTGTCACTACATTTCCCGCCGATATGATCAGCTGCATCAAAATCATTTCATGCAAAACGTCGGATCAACTGTTATGTCAGAATTTATTTATACGATCTATCAATGATGCTATTGATCGGATCTACGAAATAAGACATCACAACAAACAACATCATTCACTCCAGGATCATTCTAGTGTATATTATGCAAGTCCGAAAGTGAATTATTTTAGCCTTGTCGGGTGTCATGTGAGCGAAAGCCTGACGTTCCACCTTCGCACCCTCGACTAACCAATCACAAAGTAATCGAGTTTGTGTCGTTTAAAAAAAAAAAATCAATACATTTTTGGCTGGTAAAAAGTCTGAAAACCATTTCAGGTATATGAAAAATAGAACTGAACTACAGTATATGTGTTATTTATATCATTTTAACATCACTCATCCTAATTTCAATGAACATTTGACCACTTATAATCAGCCAATAACACATGCAGCCATCAGACAGGCATTTTATTTATTTATTTATTTATTTTTAACAAACATGGTAGAAGCTCACCACATACTTTGTAACCACTTATATGACAAATATGTCATTCAAAATAAGGACAAAATGTGTGCATGCCTTTTTTTTTTAATTTATTATTTTTTTTTTTTTAGTGAACCAATGTACATCACAATATATTAATATGTTATGCTCAAAGATTGTATAAAAGACCAAGCCTTCAACAGCATGGGGTTTGAAAATAAAATAAATAAAGAGCGACATACTGTGATTCACCCACCTTGTGCATAAAAATGACCATTTCAAGAATGGCACAAAACCGCTGAACAGCAATACAATTCAAGAAGCCAAAGTTAAGTGCGTTAACTCTTTTTCTGAATTAAAAAAAAATAATTACACACTCATAATTTTAATATTATTCAGGGACTATTTTTGTCTTGTACGTCATTCCAAACCAGCAAAAAAAATTGTTAGGCCAAACGTTGCATTGTGGAGTAGTGTCAAACCTGGCGCCAGCGTAACTAAGTGATATCTGCCATCTAGTGTTCAGTGGTGATATGACAACCTAAAACTATAGAGCGGACTGTGTCGGCCCCACGGAAATCTGCATATAGTTTGAAATGCGCTGGAGATTTTTGTTTTTCAAATCCCAATAACAAAAAAAAAAAACAGATAAACCTCCAATATACATTTTCCACAAAAATATAAAAAACAGGGTTGGGCTCCGATCCAAGAGTTAAAGAGCAGTGTAAATAGCAGATGGAAGAACTTGTATTTCTTATATCAATGACAAATCAATTAAGTAATACAAATAAGGACTGACATTTCTGTGTACAGGTTTTCAGGCAATTTTTTTTTCAATCAAGCAAGTCTTGTCATGCATAACTGCAGGCATGGAAATGTTAAGAGCACACCAATAAACGCCCTGGAATGTTTGTCGTGACGGAAAGAGCTGTTGAAAGCGCTAATAGTGATTTGACAACGCTTTTTTTTTTTCTCACACGTAACAATTGGCTATAAACTATATATAGTAGTGTAAAACGAGAGCACAGTGTTTTCTCAACTGCAGAAAGTGCCGTGTTTGTTTGAGAGAAGGTCTTTTTTTTTTCATGCAAATGATGTGTGTGGGTGAAGGTAGATGTGCTCATGTTGTGGAGAAAATCGTGTTACAGTGGGTAATGGAATGCGCCACATTTGCACTTTCTATTTTTGTAACCTTTGATTCTTGGATGCAGGGCAGGAGTGTACAGTATGTTCTCCAGGTACTCATCCACAGTGCAAAAAGTTCTTATTTTCCTTCCTATCAATAATGGAGAGCGGTTTCATAGAGTTAAACTTGCTAGGTCAGGGCAATCTATGAACATTTGATTGGGATTTTGGCATCCCAAAATCATAAAAACATCACAACAGAAAGAAAAAAACGATTAATGTGCTGATAGAATTGGGCGTCTATGCAAATTCCTGCATTATGACCGCACCCTGAATGCACCGTGTCGCTTGCACTAAGCTTGTGACTTCATATATTCTTTCGTGAATGTTTTTTGACACTCCATTTGGAGTTTACTGTAATCTAAACACTCAACAAAAAAATGCATTGTAATAAAAATTTGCATTGAGTTTCCAGGAGTGAAATTCCTTAAAAAAAGGATTTAAACTAATTAACTCATTCATTACGAGCCAAGTAAAAAAAATGGATCCTTGACGTCTTTAGTCGTCAATGGCAGTTAAGATTCTTAAAAAGTTCTTCGTGACGCCACCTATTGTCGTTAAGTGTAAAAAAAAAAAAATAATGGTTCCCTGTAGTTCAGTCTTGGTTAAATCTCAGTTGGCTCCAAAACCACACTAACTAAGTGTTCTGTCCTCCACAGGTGGTGACATCTAGATAATACCATACGTCATCATGAAAGTGTTGGCCATCACAGCAGAAAGAAAAGCGGATTTGCCTGCACCACTCCTCTTAAGCCGTTAGGCTTTAAAACTGTGTTGCACATTTATTACCGACTTGCACACGTTTTATGACATAGTCACTTTCAACACTTCTCTTCGGAACGTTTTGTGCTGCCATCGGAATGTTGACATTGAAAGGTGGACTGTTGAATGTTCTTGAAATGCTCCTTCAGCCAAAGATTTGTAGGACACTTGCTTTTGTTTTTTTGCTGTTTCGTGTCTACTTTTATTTGTGTATACTTTTGCAATGACCATGTGGTGGTATTAAGAGAGTGACTGATAAAATGCACAAAGGGCACCAAAGTGAGCCACTAAACTTAGCCGAAACCCAACAACATCAAATTCTACCACCTTTGCTGCATTCAACGTTAGAGGTTCCATGTCGTTTTGTTTTACTACTAACACCTGCGTTCTGACACCTAACCTGTTGTTGAATATGTAAAAAGGGTGACTGCATCACCACGCAAGATTCGTCACCACCCTTAAGCCTAACTTTGATGCTTGTAACTGGTTAACAGTAACAACTTTTCTCAATTGTTCTGTTCATTCATATCAAAAAGAGTGAAGTAGCTATGATTTTGGTATTTAAAAAGTAGGGTCGAGTTTAGCTACTTATTAGTTAATTGTGCATTGTTTAATAAGTGACCCAAGACTGACGCTCAATGCTTAAGACGGGATATTTCGTCAGTGTACTCAACCACCACTCTGATTGAAGCCATCACTGTCCTTTGCAATGACCGTCAAAATTCCATCCATCCTTTCTGGCATGAATTGTTTGCTAAATTAAATAACATTAAAAACAAGTTCACAAGATGCATTTTCTTTATTTTTACAAACTGCAGCACACGATCGTGACCTACAGTCATCGCATTGTGATGGTGAATGTCTACTTTGAATTGTAAGTCATACAAAAATATACTAAAGTATTCACTGAACAGGTTTGAATTGTGGAAAGGTGTATCATGGGTAGATGTGTGTTGCAAAACAACCAAGAATCCCATGAAGAGCAGTTTCAAGTATTGTGTAGATAAATTGAAAGAGGTCATACAAATGTACTCTCCATATAAATAAATTGTTTGGTGATCACAAAGCATGGCAGAATCCCTGCTTGTATGAAAAACAATTACCACATTTGCATAATGTAAAACCAATCGACTATAAATATTATCCTAATTATTCAGTCCCCTCCAAAAGGACAAATTATTTTTGTTGTATACTGAAGACACTTTAATTTCAGATTAAAAGATGTTCATAAATCTGTATTTTATTTCATGGTGTTAAAACAACTTCAGTCTTCAGGATGCAACAAAAACAAAGGGATTGACCTTGCAGTTTCGATACTTTTGGAGGTGATGACAAATTCAAAATCAGAGAAATGTGTCTTCCTAAAAGCGTTTGGGAACTCAGGACACTAATTGTTGAAGCTTTATAGTTGGAATTCTTTCAGATTTTTCATCTCCATGCCACCACAGATGCTGGCTTTTGAACAATCGCGCTTAGAACAATCAGGACGATTCTTTTCCACTTCACACCAGACAACTCCATATGCATGATTTCCCAAAAATAATTTGAAATGTGGACTCGTCAGACCACAGCATATTTTTCCACTTTGTGTCAGTCCATCTCAGACGAGCTTGTGTCCAGAGAAGATTACTTAAGATTTATAAACATTTTTGATTATTTAGGGACAATCGTCAAAACAACATATGCTAAATAATTTAATGCCAATAAATGATCATTAAAACTGATTTTTGTAAATGTATTTTAGTTTTTGTATCTAACACACTTTAGGGAGTTCATTTGTTGTCTTTAAAATATAGCCTACCTTTGATAGAATTTGTTTTTGTAATGTGCAGACATCTTCAGTATTAGTTAATTGTAATTAAAAAAAAAAAAACAGCAGCTCTTGAACGTTAATGTAGCAGATTAAATGTGACATAAGATATGGATGTCAATACTTTTTTTTTTGTCTTTTTGACTTGTTGGTATTTGCCAATCCACCCGCCCTCATGCTTTTATGCACTTACCAACCCGGCATTTAGTAAAACACGACATAGAAAACACAGTTCAAAACTTTTAATTCACATTCAGTTGGATCTCATTACGCTTAATTGTATTTACAGAAATGTGCATTACCAGGACAAGACCAATGTACCATACATACTGTATTTCTGTGCATGTGGGGAGGTACGTATAATACAGAAAATGTTGAAATAAAATAAGTGTGTGTGTTTGGCAGAACGCGATGTTCAGTGAAGTGAAATCTCTCAGTGCCGAAAAATGCGAGTAAAAACTCGGGCTGACACTCATGCACCTTTGGTGTTCGTTTTCTCCTATTTGACATACAGCAATGAGATGTCTCATCGTAGAAACCTCCGACAACAATCCAAAATTACACAATCTCAACACAACACAGTAGCAAAAGCACTACCACCTTTTAGTTCTGGAATGTAGGTGTTTTTTTTTTTTTTTTAAACAACATGCTGCAGAACTTCATGTTTGAGTGATTATTACGCAATGGGTTCAGTAAATCACGCTTTTGACATCGCAGTCTGCAAAGTTAAAAATAAAATTAAGTAACGATGCAAAATATCATCATTTATTGGACTGTCCGTCCGAAGAAAGGAAAATCCCATGCAAATGAACGCCTTTAGCTTTTAAAAAATATCAACACTCTAGTTCACAGGTGTCAAACTCAAGGCCCGGGGGCCAGATCTGGTCCGTGACCTAATTTCATGTGGACCGCAAAGGGCAAATTGTGTGCGTCAACTTCCTGTTTCTAGCACATTTTCTTCACTTTTAACAACATTGCGATATGAGATATTACCATTTATTTGATACCAATCCTCCCCTTTTAAAATAAATTGAAAAAATGTTGAGCAAATGATTACTGACTGGCTTCTGATTTCAAAACTGGCTTTTCATCAATTTCTTGTGCCTATGTGATAACGTAAGGTAATCATACATTTATATGGGTTCACAGTCATAACGCCCCTCTGAATAAACCCTAATTACGATGTGGCCCGTCCACAAAAATGAGTTTGACACCCCTGCTCTAGGGCATTTAAACCTCACACAATCAGAAAAAAAAAAATGAAGTGACGAGTAAGCTATAAATATAATTGCAATCCCATGAAAACATTTTTTCATTGTGTATTTTGTATTACTTTATCCGAGAACAAAAACATAGTACATGTATTTCATTGGACATTGACGATACAATGTTGTTGCTTTTTTTGTTTAATTTGAACTTGAAAAATAAAAGTGAGGCGGGGTCACGTCTCTATCAAAATTCTGTCAAAGACTATACCTGTCGAATAAAAAGCGTTGTAGTTTAAAAAAAAAAAAAAAAAAAAAAAAAGGTTATTTTTGATGGAAATGTACAAGATCATGTGCGGAGGAGTTTCATGTTCTTTAGACGGCAAACCATGTCATTGAGAATGACTAAACACTTTTCCTGCTCCACATTGAATCATTGCACATTTATCTACAATCAATTCAGACTATGTCATTATTAAATAAATACGCACACTCCTTAAGATGTTGCATACCAAAACAGTATTTGGTATTCAGAAGATTTGGTAGTTGAAAATGTTCCTTTGTTTGTATAGTAAATTTTCCATTTGCCATGTAAAGCACCGTTATGTTTCTGAAAAGCGCAATCAATCCATCTTTGTACTTTCTTAGTCAATATTTTATTTTTGAATTTTTTTTTTTTTTAACTCATTGACTACCATTGACGGATAAATACGTCAAAGATAAATTTTTTTTTACTTGGCTGGTAGTGAATGAGTTAAAACAAATCGATTTAAAATTAAAACGTAATGAATGTTTAATGGGACTCCTGTTGGAAGCATGCAAGAAGTCTCTGACCGGAAATTGGCTGGACATGACATGGCAACTCGAAATGACTGGATTGATTGATGGTGAGAATCACACCTAGACGGCGATATAAAATTGATATCTTTCTTTAAAATTGCTCAAAACGGCGTACCTGCTTTAGCTGTCAGGCCTGATTTTGTATAATGTGCCCCTATTGAGGGCATATCTTCAACTTTATGACAAAGAAGAGACTAAATATGGAGCATCTTGATGTGTACATGGAATAAACTGAAAATTGAGTAATGGATGCTAGTTTTTTTTTTGGTTTTTATTTATACCATGTCTTTTTGAAAACAACACCAAAGTAAAGTAAAAGAAGAGTCATCTCGATAACACATCTTGTCGAGATGGGGAGCGTTTCTGTTTTATAGAAGCAACATTTTCATCCGGGACTCTGTTTGCTTGATGGTAGCATATGTGGAAGGTAGCATGTTTGTCTCTTTTTGTCACTATGATGGAGCGTAACGGTAGACCGTAGGCCCGTGGCTGTGCTGTGATGAAGAACCCCCCACCCCTCCATCCCAATACCCTGCCACTCACCCATCTACAGGGCTACCTAGTGAGCATGTGACCTTCCAGACTTCGGGGGCGCAGTGGGTCCCCCGCCCCCCCTCTGTCCGTGATCCCTCCGTCCGTGGCCCATGATACAGTGAGCGCTGCCACACCCTTCATCGTCATCATCTCCCTCGCTTTCGGAGGACGACTCGCCGAACTGCCGTGGCTTCTCGTAAATACAGCAGCCTGAAACACAGCACGCTGGATTAGTGCTGATCTAGGTGAGCCTCCGAAATGATGCCAATACACCTGCAGACGTTTGTTTGGTTATAAATATCAACCAAAGGGAGCCTGTGATAAAAATAGCATCTCGGGATGGAATCCTGCTGTGGAGCACAATTCAGCCATCCGTTCCATTCGTTTTCTGTTGCGCTTATAAAAATCGGAAAATGTGATGTGCATCTGTATTCAGCCTCTCCTACTTTAATATTTTGTAGCACCACCCTTCTCTGTGAATAGCAAAAGTCTGTGTATAATTGACAGCCATTATAAATGCATTGATTTTTTTTTAACACCCCAAAAAGTGTTTTTTTTTAATTGTCTTTATTTTTTTAAATATGTGTTTCCCATGACAAACAGGAATTGGCTTCTCACAAATTAAACAAAATATTGGGAAAAAAATTGCAAAATAGGTGAATGTGCAAGTACCGAACAGCGAATCATATACATAGATCCACTGAACCTCAAAGTGGTTTTAGTGGAACTGCAACAAGATTAAATTCTCAAGTTCCCTCCGAGCCATTAAAGTAAAGGATGCCCCCATTTTGTGTTGTACGTCTGCTCCTTCTTCTTCTTGAAATGAGCAAAGCCAGGATTTCTTTTGCAACAATGAAACATACACCTGCGGCCTACTTTTCGTCCAAACCAGGGGCAAAGTCTCCCTGTTTACGTCTGGTAGACTGCATTGTCAGCACTTCCACGAATGGGCTCACTGGCCACCAGGGCGGGGCGCCTGTAGTCTTTCCGCACAAGCATTTAACACTGAGTGAGTGCAGTGAGAAAAGGGATTTTTTTCAGCCAACCTCCAACAGGTTTTCTTTCAGCATTTATTTCCGTCCATCTTCCCATCAACCCTCACCAGCTTCCTTATCCGTGCTAAAGAAAATCATCCCCATAGTACGCTGGTGTTAAAACGGAACAACACGGAAGATTTTGCAAAATATTATTTTTGACATATCAACAGGGCTTACCTTTTATTTCACTTCAAAAATAAAGAATTACAGCATGAATAAAGGGTTTCGGGATTGAACTTTATATTTTTTTTTTTTACCAGAGCCATGTCATCTGGTAAAACTGAGAGAGCAAGGCCAGTTTATCTCCTCAAGTCAGCAACATTTGGAATGAGTTGTCTTTGTGTCAAAAGCCTTGAAATTAACATGTTAATTGACTGCAACTGTATTTATAAGTGTTGCAAAAATAAGAGCTAACAAAGCACAGGGAAGAGCTACTCACATTTTGAAGATCTCCTCCCCAGGTGCTCATTGTCAACCGTGTCGCTGGACCATTCCACCTTTTTCTCGGTTTTCCTCTTCCTTAGCTTGATTGTCAGACTGCGTCCCTCCTGGAAACATGCCAGAAAAAAAATACGTGGACAACAGTAATAACTTTGGATCAATGATAGGTGACAACATCCCTTTCTAACTGCAATTCCTCAGCATTCTGTCACATTTTTCACAATGGAAACACTGACCTTCTTCCAAGCTTGTGTGAATTTTCTGCAGGAAGTCCACTTTTCTACAACCCCACCCCACTAGCACTTCAAATGCAATTAAATCTATAGGTGTGAATGTACAACAGGCACCAGCTCAACCTCTACCCCAGTGAGCATTACAGAAAATGCATTGATTTTTTATTTTTATTGCACCGAACAAACTACAAACTAACAAGAAAATAAATGAGATATTGAATATTCTTGACACTGCAGAGCCTCAGAGCGTAAGGCCTAATCACTAATGGTAGGTAGATTAAATGCTGCACAATTCTCCACCTAAAATGCAAAATACGGATTGTCATGAAATAAAAATGCCATGTACATCGGATTGTGCCCCATTGTATTCTAACAACATAAGATGCTGAGAGAACACACTTGGAATGTTGCATGCTTCAATAATAAGCACAAGAATTAATGTGCTCTTCTTCCATGTGCCCATTTTAATGTCCCGTACATTTAACGTTTATGCGTTAAGGTTACGTGCAAGAGTGGCCTTTTTGAGCAACTGGTATGTTTAGCCAGAGTAATGCGTATTCACCAGAAACTAGATGTCTTCACGAGGAATTCTTTCATGGTTTACCTGCTGAGGCGGTGGCGGCGTGCTGGTTTGAACAGTCTCCGTTATCGTCTCACTTGATGTCCCGGGAACCTCCGCCATCCCTGGAGCTCGTTTGCTAACGCGAACGTCAGCTAACTTTTAAGATGGACGTCTAAAAATCGCTGTCTAACAGCGTATTGGAAAAGCATCAATAGAAAAAGCACAATTATAGATAAATTCGAAGCTAGGAAGAAACGTTGATGAATGTCAGATATGAGCTGTCAAGCACTCTGATGGAATGGGATGTGGCCAACCAAAATAGTCAATACTCGAGAATGACCAATAGTAAATTGGACTCGAAACGGAAATGTGTTATGGGGATGTCGAATGTTAACATAGATTTATGTATAACCTCTATAAATAAATCACCATATACTTGAGATTGAAATAAATCACACTATAATGGGTCATTTTGCTTTTCTATTGCAACAAATAATTTGTTTTAGCCATGCTTTTAAAGATGTTCGCTAGGAATGTTTTTTATTCTGAAAACTGACAGGATTATCTATTTCCGTTTTGTGCATTACAGATATTTTGACGTTGGGGGGGAAGATATTTCTAGACGGACATAAAGGACTTCCTTCCTGAGTTGCTATCGTCCGTTGTTCAAAATAGACCGTCGACAAACAAAAATCATCCTGACATTGAGTTTCATTTTTATTATTAATTCGCTAAATATTTTTAAATGACACATTTATCACGGGACTATGCTAACCTAATGTTTAAAAGCAACCAGTAACATTACACAGATGCAGATTTTACAAAGACGAGGAGTTTAAAGGTCGTTGAAGGCGTTTCGCGGAATTTAGAAAGCCCAAGTAAGTATTCCATCCCGTACTTGAAAACGTATCCATATTTTCCAATTCCCTTATTTGAAATGACACCAGTCACCGAGATGAGATGTTATTCATGTTAATAAAAACATTTTGTCATTGAGGATGTGGTCGACCGGTCCTGTTGTAAGGCTCGCAAGGAGTGAAGCGATCAGGCTCTGTTCCAGTAACAAGCCTTCAACATTATCCGCATCCAGGTCAACCTCGCATTCTCGTCTCCAAGTTGAAAAACAGAAGCGGAAAAAACAGCGGGAGAACGCCATACTATCCACTCCACACCTTGTGAGCAGGAACATTTACCTGTATTCATATATACAAGACAGTACAGTGAAAATAGATCGCCTTATAAGCAAACTCTGGGAGCCTGCAACGTATTTGTCCTTTCAAAAGCATTCACAATTATCTCATGACCTCCAACATTTGTGTGATTGTTTCTTATTATGCAATCTGCGGGTTTTAATCCATCTGTGGTGTTTTGTTTCCAGACTACTGAAGAAGATGCTCTAAAATGGAGTGAGAAGGAGAGAATTCTTTACAGTGCTCATACACCACCTGGGGCAAAGAAAAGTGAGTTTGTCCCTCACTCACACATGTTGTCTGCAGCACTGAAAATGCATTTCCCTACTTGTTAATGTGTTTTGGCAGACACAAGCTTGCCATTCCCATCCTCGTACAGTCCAGATTATGTGGAATCCAGCTGGTATCAGTGGTGGGAGAAGGAGGGATTCTTCAGGCCTGAGCTCCATGTGAGATATTTTAAACATCATTCACCATCTTGGTGACCCCTCTGAAGTAGGTGGGCGTGTGCTATGGGTTGTGGTATTTACTATATGACATGTCGTTTTCTTTAGGATGTTCATGAGTTACCCAATGCTGTGGATCAAAATTTCTCTTTGTGTATACCACCGCCAAATGTGACAGGGACTCTGCATCTGGGCCATGCTTTGACTGTGGCAATAGAAGATGCTTTGGTTCGATGGTAAATGCCAAAAACAGATTCGGGATGTTGCCTTTTTTTAGTTTTTTTTACTTTAATTGTATTGTACAAACGATGGATCAGACATACTCTATGCTTTGTTCAATCCATTAGGAGAAGGATGCAGGGTCAAAGGGTTCTATGGGTCCCTGGCTGTGACCATGCTGGTATCGCAACACAGGTAAAGAAGTTCAATTTCTCACCCCTCTTTTTTCGCAATTGTGTATTTGAGTGGCTTTTCCTAATAGTGGCGCAAACTCGCAAAATAATTGGATGCTCCACCTGTGAGAACCATAAATAAAAGACTTGATTTGTTTCTCAAACACTGCATCTTAATTTCATATGTTTGATTCAGAGTGTGGTGGAGAGGATGCTGCTTCGGGAAGAAGGGAAACACAGGCAAGACTTCACGAGAGAAGAGTTTTTGCAGGAGGTCTGGAAATGGAAAAATGAGTGAGTCTTTCTCTTTATCACTATGTATTATGTATGGTCATTTTTGAATGCATGTTTGTGCCGGTTTTGTGTCAGGAAAGGAGATGAGATATATCACCAGCTGAGGAAACTGGGTGCTTCATTGGACTGGAGTAGAGCCTGTTTCACCATGGATAAAGTAAGACACATTTGAACTGTATTCAATAACATTGAGATTACTGATTAGGAAATAGAAAGATCCAGAAATCTGTTCAGATTAATTTAGACAAATCAAAAATGGATGGGTTGGATGATGGCGTTTAATTAGCCGGCAGAACTTGAAATAAGAATAAGACAGGATGCTACTTTTTTTTTTTTTTTAAGAAAAAAATCATAGTATGATGTTTAGTAATAAAATTATAATTTTAATGTGCAACAATGTAATTCTTGTTCCTTTCTCTTTTGCTTCAGGCTTTCAGTAAGGCAGTAACTGAGGCCTTTGTGCGTCTGTGTGATGCTGGTCTGATCTATCGCTCAGAAGGTCTCATCAATTGGAGCTGTGCTCTGGAGTCCGCCATCTCAGACATAGAGGTGATAAAAAATATATCGCGTCTGTGTGCAATGGATATGGTGTAAAAGAAGACAACTTTTTTTTTAACATTGCTCACAACTACGCTGCTCTTGTGCAATCCAATTTGTAAACAGTCTGCATGTGTAACTGATAGCCATCTTTTTGGTACCTAGTGGTTTCCCATTAATATTTTATGTTTCCTGTTGCTGCACTATGGCTCACATATCAATCTGTTTAAAGACTACAAGAAGCATTAAAAGCTCTGGAATTATGTGATCATTGTTGACTGTTTTTTTTTCTAGTCAAATGAAAAAAATGCTCAAATGTCTTCTTTTGTATTTTTTGTCAGGTTGATTCGAAGGAACTATCTGGGAAAACGATGCTGTCTGTGCCTAGCTATGAACAAAAAGTGGAATTTGGAACCATGCACACCTTTGCATACCCCATAGATGGTCACGGTGAGTATGATTGTTGATGACAGACAGGAAACACTTTCGGTTTTCCATCTAATTACCAAGATGTCTGGTGTTTTATGGGAACGACGAACATGGACCATAGTGACAAAAATCAACCTAACTGTCTGTTTTAGTCCTCACTTTGAGAATTGTTAAAAGGCCAGACGTCACTTTTTTGTGTTCTGTTGTTTTCAAACCATTCAGGTGGAGAGATAACCGTCTCAACAACTCGTCCAGAGACTATGCTTGGAGATGTGGCTGTAGCTGTTCATCCTGATGATCCTCGATACCAGGCTAGAATTTCTTTTTTTAATTGAAATTTCAATGCATTGGAATTTGGGGTAAATCAATCTGTCAAAGAGGTGTACAGACAATATTTGAAAAATCTAGTTAAAGCCACCAGTTGTATTAAAGTCTGCATCCTGGAATCCAAATAATGCGCAATTTCATACATAACTAATATTCTGTGTAAGTTGATTGTTGACATTTTAATGCCTTTTTAGTAAATATATCGGCCTATCAAAAATAAATATAGAAAGGCTAATCAAATAGGGGAAAATAAAACATTTCAAATTAGTTTTCATTTTCTTTTGTTCCAGGATTTTCACGGAAAGCAATGCCGCCACCCCTTCACTGACAGACTGCTGCCCATCGTCACCGATACAATTGTGGACATGGAGCTCGGCACAGGTCTGCTGTCTATTTCAGATGCAGCCACAAACAAATAAAACAGTCTATCATTCGTAGTAACGTCACTGCAGTTTCCACAGTATTTTTATAAAGTTCACTTGCAGGGGAAGATTATTGATTTCTGTTGACTCGTCTTTAGGTGCGGTAAAGGTTACTCCTGCTCACGACCACACAGATTTCCTGTTGTCACAGAAACATGATCTGCCACGCCTCACCGTAATTGGAGGAGATGGGAAGATGACTCCACTCTGTGGACAATGGTTGGAGGTGCATGAACTTTACTGTCATTACTGTCGTATTTCCTTCGAAAAAGATTTATTGGAACGTATTCGGAGATCCCTGTGATTCTTTATGTTATTCTTAGAAATATTTTTTCATGTAATGTTTCCTAAGGGAGTGAAGCGTTTTGATGCCAGACAGCTGGTTGTAGATGCTCTGGTTGAGAAAAAGCTGTTCAGAGGAAAGATGGAGCACGCCATGACTTTACCAATTTGCAGGTAAACCAATGCCATAAACTGTCTGTCACATCACCTACACAATCATAAAGATTTAAATGAATAACATTGCCCAAATAAAATACATTTCACAAGTATTATAATGATCCGTTTTTAATGGATGGGAAAACATGAAAAGGGAGTTTTAGTAGGCTATAGACGTAGACTTGTGCAGCACCGCACAAAAATGAATACTCATATTTTAAATATTTATTTATTATAATTAATATATATATATATACATATATATATATAAATATATATATATATATATATATTTTTTTTTTACGCCAATGGCATTGATCATAATCTCAGCAATAAAAATAATAGCTAAGCATTGGTCTATTATATTTCCTGGCATTTATATTATCTTCCTGCTGACTCTAAGATGCCCCATTATGTGGTCTGGTAAAACTAAAAATAGCATCCACCCATCTATTCTCTGTACATCTTACTCTATATGAATTATATATCCGTCTAAGCCACTATATATTTATTTTAAAACGTGGTTTTGTCTTGCAGCAGTGAGTTGTAGTTCTGTGCATGTGTGATGACGATCGACCAGGGCTCTCTGGAAAAAGTAGTTCAAAGTTTCTCCTTGTCAGAATATGTTATGTTAAGATGAGTGTAATGTGTGGAGGGCAGACAGTGCCAAAATTGAATAAATAAATACACCATGAAATGTTTAATTAACATTGTCATGAATTAATTATGCTTAATTTATTAATTAAATGTGTAATTAAATAAATAAATATCTATGATGATATGGAAAAAAATCTAAATAATTATTTCTGTCTTTAATTAATTATTTTTGTACTTAATTTATTATTTCTGTATTTAATTATTTCATGGTCTCACGCACATTGGTTTGAATACTCAAGCAAAACAACTAAATACAAGTCGTGACCACTCAATCAAGGGAGCTCATGAAAGTCCTCCATCGTGGTCACCGCCACGTTTGCATTCACTTCAGGCCAAAGCAACGGCTTAGAAAGAATTGAGTTGGTCTGTGATTAGCCCCGCCCACTAACTTTGATGGGCGAGTTCGACAGATAAAATTATTCATGAAATAATACAACGCGGGACTATGAAATAATTAAATACAGGAATAATTAATTAAATACAGAAATAATTATGTTGATTTTTTTTTACATATCATTATAATAATAATTTAATTAATGCCACATGTATTTATTTAATTTCACATTTAATTAATAAAAAAATTTTAATTATTAATGTAAATTTTAATTAAACATTTCATGGTGTATTTATTTATTTAATTTGGGCACTTTAAGTCCTCCATCGTAATGCAGTTGATGTGAAACACTGCGTTGAAACACAGATGAGTAGACAGGGTGCCAAAAGGCAAAAACAATGACAGCATCCTGATTAATATTCTTTGCAAGTATGTCTATTGTTTGTGTGTCAAGAATCAGGGGGGTCCTCACATCCTGACATGTGGTGGCCGCAAATACTGACTCAGCACCTGCTTTGAGTGAGGCCGATATAACGGATGGAACTAGTGTGAAAAAAAAAACATTTTACAAAGTGCACTCTATGTGAATTCAGTTTATTTTTTTTTTTTTAAATCAAGTTTTTTTTCTATTTATTTCCCACATTTCTAAGCCGCTCGGGGGATGTGATCGAACCTCTTCTAAAGAAGCAATGGTTCGTCCGCTGTGACGGAATGGCTCAAAATGCTATACAGGTAACTAATGTTGGTTATGTAATTTCTTCTTTTTTTTTTTGGCCTGGTAGTCGTGGTGCTGGCCGACAGCTGAACCACTCAGTGTCCCTCCCTCTTTTATTGTCAGGCTGTTGAGGATGGTCATCTGCAAATCATCCCTCACTTTTACACTAAAACATGGAAGAACTGGCTGTCGAACATCAGGTAGGCTTACCCTGACCTTTGACTCACGTTGACAAAGTTCACATAATGTAACTTTTGTCGAAATGTGAACAGCTGTGTGTCATCTATTGTCTCGTGATGTGTGTGAAATAACACAATTCTTGTGATGAATGTATCCTTGTTTCATTGTATGGGAGTGAACAATTCTCCTCTGTTTGCTTTACAGCGATTGGTGCATTTCCAGGCAGCTGTGGTGGGGGCATCAGATCCCTGCTTACAGAGTGGAGTTTCCTAGCTCTACTGACAAACAAGAGGTTGGGCTTTGCTATCATCATGGCCATCTAACCGCAGTGCAAAATAACGTGTGAACAGTGGTGCTTGGAGATAATACTGCCCTGCCGATTTTGTGCTTTGACATGAGAGGTCAAACTTGAGATCCGAGTGCTCCGTGATGGTAGTGAACACTGCTCACTTCAAAACAGCAAGGCTTTGGCCAATCGTAGCAATTATTTTCAAAAAACGAGGCTTCAAGATGTTTCATGCCACTCCCAGTTGATGTTATACTGTCAAACTAAATATATAACTAGAAGAATTCCATTTTGTATATTCATAACAAATGCATAGTCAGTGAGTTGAATGCATTCAATATACAAGTACTGCGCTCACATTCTTTACAATACAAAACAATACAATTTTATTTATACAGCGCATTTCACAACAGCTGGAGCTGTAACAAAGCGCTTTCCATATGCTGTAATATAAATTAATAGGTAATTAGAACACAAATTAAAACACATAAATACATTTACTGTATATAAAGTATATGTGTGTAGGAATTGAAAAAAAATGATAATAAATAATAATTACAATGTAATTACTGCATGCGTTTATAAAGTACAATAGTATGTTTCTATTCCCCATTTAAAAGAAAATACAATTTGTTGTGAAATGCGCTATATAAATCAAGTTGTATTGTGTTGTTTGAGAACGCAGTAACAGATTCATTTCAGTTGAGGGGGGGGAATGAGTTAATTTAGGAGTGATTTGAGTTAGGAGCATGGTCACGGAATGAATTGAACTTGCATCTCAAGTCACCACTGTATTTTGTTCTACCTATAGTTTTGCATGAGAGAGTCACACATATAGTAGTAGTGCAACAATGTTAAGATTATTTCCCAGCCAAAGGTGGAAATATCATTGTTTCTGTTTTTGTTAGGATCAATGGGTCTGGGGAAATAATGAGGATGAGGCCCGTCAGAGAGCATCCGTCAAATATGAAGTGAAACCGCAGGACATCAGTTTGACTCGGGGTACACTAACCTCTTTAATCCCATTCCCACAATGTATCAAATAAATATTTCCGGTGTCAAAAGTTCTGTAAAATACCAAGATAATTGATTAGAACTTAGACTTTTTACATTATTCATGGTCATTTATTTATAACCATATGATCACTTTTTTTAATCACACAAAGATAAACAAAGATGTTTACCTCACTCAACTGAAAGTAACAAACATTTGCTTTCTAGAGAAATTGTGAAAGTATAATCAAATATGACAATAATTTCTGAAATGAAATCTTTTTATGTGCATGTTGTGTGGGTCAGACTCTGATGTTCTGGATACGTGGTTCTCCTCTGCGCTGTTTCCTTTTGCTATGTTGGGCTGGCCTCAACAGGTACCTCGTCTTCTTCAGCACCACGTAGCCATTAATAACATAATTCTAATCACATCCTCCTCCTCCTTCTACAGACTAGTGATTTTCAGCGCTTCTACCCAAACTCCATCCTGGAGACAGGCAGTGACCTAATTTTCTTTTGGGTGGCGAGGATGGTAATGCTGGGTACAGAGTTGACAGACCAGTTGCCTTTTAAACAGGTACTTGGGCTCTGAGTGGCAAATCTGATTTAATTTGATCTGCTCTTGATTTATCTTGAACTATCAAAACCTATAAAGCCTCAATAAATATGCTTAGGTTGTCATTTTTTACGATAGTTATGGTTTAGATGTTAACATATCAAATTCTCTCAAAGACCTAAAAATGCTGAATTAATGGCTATTAATAACCACAAAATACCATTGATAACAAAAATAAAACAGAAATAGAAAATAATTACAAATAAATAAATGAGCTCATCATCGAAACAAAAATAAGTCATCCACACAATATTTTCTGGGCATGCCTGTCATCAACGATCATTGATAGAAGATCGATCGTTGTGTTGTGATCGATGGTCAACCTGGGAAAAGTTCAATCCGCGCATTTAATTTATGACCACCTCTGAAAGCTGCCCTACGTTCTCTCCGGAACAGTTTTTGGATTGTCTCGAAAAACAACATATTTCAATTCATTAAATTTATGTATAGAATAAACATTATGGGTCCCAAGACTGACTCTTGTGGGACACCAAAACTAATGTTTAACCACTCTGACTTGTGATTACCTCCTAACTTTTTTAACCAGTCAAGTGCCACCTCTCTAATCGCATACAATCTTATGAAAATCTTTTATTAAGTAAACGAAAATTCCCATTGCATATATATATATATATATATATATATATATATATAAAATAATAATTATTATATATATTATAATTATTATATATATTTTTTTATCTCTTATTATATCTCATGATCTCCTCTACAAGATCCATTTATACTATGGAAGTTGATCCGTTTGATCTAAAACCATACTGGCTCCCCATTAATTATTTTCTTTTCAATTAAATAGTCCAGTCCCTTGACATATTTTTTTCCAATAGTCGGTCAGTAATCAGTGGACGTTTTATTCTTGTTTTACTTTACGATATTGTTAATTTCCTTTTTCTCAGCAGTTCCCTAGGACAGCCAGTCTGAGTAATTGGCTCTATTAATCCTCCTCAGCAAATTTCTTTCTTTCTGTTGCTAGTTTTGGACCCACATTGAGAAAAACATTTTAATTCCATTAACCTCATCCTTCATTCCGCTAATTTGCCAGACCTTGTCAGTGTAATATTCCGGGTAATTTAGATCAGTTTTTAATAATACTGTGTAATGTGTTCCAAGTTCAATTTTATTTTTTTAACTCATTCTTTCTGTTTCTTGATTCGAAGGTACTACTTCACTCTCTGGTGAGGGATAAACATGGTCGGAAAATGAGTAAGTCCTTGGGAAATGTTATCGACCCCTTGGATGTGATACATGGCGTTTCCTTGGAGGTGTGTAACAGCAACATTTTTTCTGTCAGTCACTAACAATCTTTCAGTTGTGTTTTATTCTTAAGAAAAGCAAACAGTTCAATTGTATAAAGAAAACCCCACCGTGGTCAGAAATTGAAGTAACCATTTTTTTGTTTATTTTCTTTAATGGAAAGGTAAAACTATTTTGTCCATGTCCGAGTTTTCGAAAAAAAAAAGTCGACATCTATAATTATTTTTTTTTTTCCTCTTAGAGGCTTCAGCAGAGAGTTAAAGAGGGGAACCTTGACCCAAGGGAGCAATTGGTTGCCATGGAAGCGCAGGTCAGATCCCCTCGTTCGGATTTGTGTTCTGACTGAATGCTTGATGTCTTTACCGTCTCATCAATCTACGTAACTCCATCTGATTCCCTCAGAGGAAAGACTTCCCTAAGGGGATCCCTCAATGCGGAACTGATGCTCTGAGATTTGCCCTTTGCTCTCACAAAATGATAGGTGAGTGAATATTGTGCTTCAGGTTTAATTCATCAAAGGAAAGTGGCCGTTCTGCTTTTTACTAATGTTTCGCACTACACAGAGAACCTGACCACACAAGCAAGCAATCTTTTTTTTTTTTTATATATATATTTGCAAAATACTAATGTGTTTTGTTTATTAAAGTATTTTTGAAAAATGAAAAAACAAGCTCAAGAGACACTTTCTGGTGTCTTTTTTTCTTGGTTTAATTTTAGGAGAAGACATCAGTTTATCAGTATCTCAAGTCCTGAGCTGCAGACATTTCTGTAATAAAATGTGGCAGACGCTGAGATTCACGCTCGGCGTGCTGGGCGACAACACGACACCAGTGGGGAATCTGGAGGAGGTACAATCAGCTTTTGCAAATGTTGAGCAACATAGAAAGCATTGTTTAATTTTCAATATTAGGACTCCAGTTTTACATTATTGTTAAATGACATTTGTTGCATTAGCAATCCTACAAACCACAATTCCAATTAAGTTGGGACCTTGTGTAAAACGTAAATAAAAAGAGAATGCAGTGATTTTCAAATCCTTCTCAACCTCTATCCAATTGAATGCACTGCGTAATTTCATGTTCAATCTGATGAACTTTTTTTTATTTCTGCAAATATTCTGCACTAAAATGATCCAGATGAATCTGATTTTAAAAAAATCAATCCCTTTATTCAATTATTAGAATAATAGTATGAAAAATATAATCATTTTTGTTTTTGTACATCGCAAGTCAGATTGGAACAAATGTTGATTTATTTTGATTCAACACAAAGATAATCATTTGGCTTCCTTGGAGGGCTTCACAAATGGATAGTTTACTGTTGAGAAGCTGAAATGCTGAGTTTTTAACAATTTTATATTAAAAAAAGTTGCCTAAACTATTCAGCGATTATCCCCAAAAAATCATGGATTCATTTGAGCAACGATTACTTATCGATTTAATCCATTATTGACTCCACCTGCAAAGTGAAGCACTTGAAGTATTTAAACAATACACAAGCAGAAAGGTTTTCCACACTGTCTCTCATTTTGGCTTTGCATGCAAGTTTGCACCTGCCTTCAGATGCTTTATTTATAGATACAAAATTACAGATATGATAAATCACATTACGCGTGCTAACTTTAGAGTTTTTGTTCATGCTCCTCCCACAAGGCGCAGCAATTTAGGGTATCATCTTTCCCAAAAACTCACTAAAATATTTTTTTTCTTACGTTCCCATTTGTGATCAGGTGTCTCATTTGAGCAGTATGGACCGGTGGATCTGCTCGCGACTATACAGCACAGTAGCGCAAGTAGAGAAGGCCTTTGAAGAATATGAGCTGCACACTGTCACTGCTGCCTTGTACTCATTCTGGGTCCACAACCTGTGTGACATCTATATGGTGAGAGACACACGCATAATCAACTAATTACAACGTATAGGAGATTGATACAAACGGCGGTATCCCTTTGTATCTGTGTGTGTGTTTTGTAGGAAAGTGTGAAACCTGTGCTACTGAAACAAAATGAAGGAACTGGGTTGATGCAGCACGGTGACAAAGTGAGACCAGCAGCAAGTGCCGTCCTCTATCACTGCGTGTCGGCATCTTTGGCGCTCCTCTCGCCAATCATGCCGTTCCTTACTGAGGAACTGTGGCAGAGACTGCAGCCATTCAAAACGGAAGCTGCAGCCCAGAAGAGCCTGTGTCTCCAGCCTTACCCCCGCTCATCTCATCTGGTACCCCCAACGCTACAGATTCTTCACCATCCAAAGCAAAACACATTATAGACTCTTAATTTTGCTACTCGCTTCATATAACATTTTACTATGTGTTGAGGTCTATTAAAAAAAAAAATCTAATCAATTAGAAGAATTGTAACAGATTTTTTTAAATGAATCAGCACGGAATAAAAGTATTTTTTTTTAAAAGCATATGATTTGAAGCTGCATTTTGGCTGAGCAATAGTGCTGGAAAAATGAAGCTTCAAGATGATTCGTGAACCAGTCGTGTTTATTGAGCCCTCTAGATGGCGCTCTCTGTTCACCGTAGGGCTTAAAGCACACTTGCTATTTCTTAAACCCCTTCATTTAAACGAACAGTGCCAAATAGAAGAGTCAAAAAATACGACACCTGGTTCATGAAGCAAATTTTAATCTTCATTTTCCGAGTGATGATATTGCATCTTTCCGTTCACTTGGCTCTGACTCATAAATTAAATGTGCCGAATTTAATCTTAAAGGAAGGAGCTGTGACATTGTGCGATGTATTTTTTGCACTAGTGGATTCATAAACTATATCTGCAATGGAAACGTTTAAATACGTACATTGTTTTAGAGGTCAAAATATGAGAAACACATTGCTTTCATGTATTATAAGTCTACACCACTGTAAATAATTACAGTAAACCTTTGCTCCCTTTGCCTTCCTGCTTATTCCAAGATATTTGTTGTGCAGTGAAAGCTCAGTTGTATTCTGCCCCCCTATTTATTTTGGGTGTAATTCCACTGTCGGCTACCAGATAGCGGTCCACCATTTTGTTTAACACTATGCACATTTGAAAGAAAAGGAGTGACAACAGAAAGTAGGTTCTCTAATCCTGCTTTTTACACTTACAGAAAGTGAAAGGATCATTTTAGAACGTAACTCTATGGGTATTGATGTATGGTATACTGTAAATAATTTATATAATTTAAGTTGGTTTGTTGAATATACACGGGGCTGTACGAAATTCAGTACTGGGAATGAGCCCTAAATTCCAATTGACTTCTTGAATTTGAATTTGAATCGAGGAGGCGAAGAGGATGCAAAATTGCAATTGAAATTGCCAAAAGTAGAATTGAAATCTGAAATTCATGTTGCAATATTAAACTTCTTTATGAAAAAAATATAGTGTTATTATTTTTAATTGCCATTAAAAGTCTGCTTCGATAAAATAAATCATTAATTAATAGTAAAAACCTTGAAATTGTTTCATACGATGGTAGAAGCACTTCATTTCCCAGAACACCTTGCTTTATCTGTTCTTTAAAATGGCTGTCCAAACATTTTGAACATTTTGTTTGGAGCATCGCTGATAAGTGATGAAAAATAGTTTCTCTCAATTGCTCAGTTCCACTTCCTGTCATTAAAATTCAATTCAAACAAAGTGTAATTAATCTTTCTGTAATTATTTTCTCATCTAGAAACGCTGGCATTTCCCAGAAGAGGAAAAAGATTTCCTCCTGGTCCAGGAAGTGACTCGAGTGGCTCGCTCTCTGAGGGCTCAGTGTGGTTTGACCAAAGAAAAGCCTGAAAGTAAGTCATCATGAGTAAGCAGTTCCCATCAAAAATTCGCCAATAATTGTTAATAAAATATCATTAGTAGTTGCATTCAGATTGTTTGGTTTGTCTGTTTCAGTGTGGGTGGTATGTTCACCCAGTCAGGCCCGAATTCTACTTCATTTTGGATCTGCCGTTTGGACTTTGAGCCGAGTCGCCCGTTTCAATGTCTACTGTCCTGAAGAAGCGCACACCACTCTGTCTTCCACTCCCCCACCCGAAGGTTGTCTTGTAGGTGTTGTGGATCACGCGTGTCAGCTGCATCTTCCTCTTCAGGTAGTAATCAGCCTTGTAGCTCCAATGAAACAGACCATAAAGAAATTAGGGAATCGGTGACTTCATATTTTGTTGCACAACCGTCTAAGTCAATTGCTGGTGTCAAAAAGTTTCACAAGTTAGAATGTCCGTGTTTGATTATCGGCCGGGCCGATATTTGGCATTTTGGCGAATATCTGCATCTGCCTTTTTTTTTTTTTTTTAACTTTCAAGGCCGATAAATTAAAAGCTGGTTTATTTTGGCTGGCCGCAGCACACTTCTCTCACTCTTTGCTGTGCTGGTGGCCCTGCCTGCAGAAGCAGATTGTCCAGTCCGTAGCACCACCTGTTTGGTTCCTTGTGCAGTGGGCAACAGCCAATCAGCACTAAGCTGCCTGTTTGCTTTTTCACCTTGAGTCACACACAGTACAGGAGAGGTCCCTTGAGCAGAGGAAAGCAAGGCAGCAGACTATTTTCCAAGATCTAAAAAAAGCTTTAACATGTTGCCAATCAAGTTGTTTAATAAAAAATTATCTTTCAAGATTTTGACACTATTTCACCCCTTTTTTCAACAAATGAATATCGGCTTCAAATATCGGTTATCAGCCTTTATGACTACTAACAATCGGTATCGGGATCGACCCAGAAAAAAAAGCATATCGGTCTATCACAAAAAAAAAAATACACTTTGTGTATGTGTGCGTGTGACTGAGCATTTTTTTATGACACAAGTTCAAATGAAAATGGGTGTGTCATGCAAAAATGCACGTTGCCTCACACAGAGTTGTATTCACAGTTTGGAGAATAATTATGACTCATGCTTTCCATTCTTTGTTGAAAACTTGAAACCTAATGAACAAAACACTGGGATGCCCCCACTAGTAAATGACTCAATCACATGTCAGGCGTGCCACCTTTGATCTTAATTACTGTGTTTACTAAAACCGTTTTATTCAAACTTCTTGGGAACATTTTGGGCAAGGATGTTTTTGGGTTGTATCATCACGCTTTTTTGTGGTTTGCGGTTGGTTTTGCTCCTTATGACAGGGATAAATAAAATTTTATGAATCTGATGAGAATAAATACACAAATAAATGATCCATTCGAATGTTCCCCCAGAGTGCCGTCAACATTAACAAACAAGTGGCCCTGCTTATACAACGTAGAAGCAAGCTTATCCCCAAGCTGGATGAGATTCTTTGCAAAATCCAATCGCCAGACTACCTGAATAAGGTCCCGACACACATCAGGGAGCAGATGGATACAAAGGTAAGCTTTGGGCCCTTCGTTAAAAAAAATCAACTAAACCACACAGTGTTTGTTTTTTGTTCTTGATGATCTTGATTGAAGAAATGTATTAACTGTTTCATAATATGAATGTACAAAATAAACCAGCAACGAGAAATAGTTTCATTTGACTTAAATGTATTATGCATTTCTTAAATTGTGCACATGCTTAGCCACAAGTATTAATCGTGTATTCTCTCTTTGTGCAAAATATTCTGTACTTTGGTTAACTGCTTCCATGAGTTGCTTTCTTTTTGCAATTTTAGATGTCAGCCTTTCAGCACGAGTTGAAGACGATTGAGGATCAGCTTAAAGTGCTACAAATGACAGATTGTCCCACCAGCAGCTATTCACAATGATGGCGTTGATATGTGTCATACGCAAAGTTCTTGAGGGCAAGTTATTTCAAAAAGAACAATCATGACCTAATAGAAATAACTAGTATCGGTAATGTTCTTTAAAAAAAAAAATATATATCATATTTTCGCAATGGTGTCATGCACCTTATATTATATTATATTATCATTTGAAATATAAACATGAAAAACCTAATACATCATGTCTTGTATGCATGTATAATATATCATGCAAATTAATAGCGTAGATTTGGACAAAAGTAGACTCTGACTCCAAGCAACTCAAATCCCCGCTAATTCCGTCGAGTTACCTCATTACTTGATTTAAGCAAATCGAGTCATAAAATCTTGTTATGCTGGAATGATACGTAAAATGTCTTTTCACTGATTATAACACAGAGGGCATTTTCCTATCAAAGCTGAAAGAGCAACTACTTAAGAGTCTGAAAATAAAATGTATGTATTTGTATTATTTTTAAAATGTGTGTTTTTAACCGTTTTAATGAATGTTTACAGCTGCAATATTTTGATTGTGAAGATGAAATAAAATGTATATGGGGGGGGGGGGAATCGCTGGCGCCAGCCGCAGTTCTTGTACCTCCCAAATCATCCCTCTTCAAGATACTCCAATTATTATTGCATCTTCAAATAGAGCAAGTCATTTTCAACACTTTAGATTAGTCAGTAATTTGAAAAATAACCCCCACGTGTGCAAAAAGAAAAGGACATTTCTCAATTGTGACATAGTTGCCATGTTGGAGGTTGATGTATTGTTTTGTTCCTGTGCTTATTGAGTGTGTGAATATGAATCATTTGACAGCCAATGTCAACAAACTGAATTACTCTGGCGTGTTTGGCTGCAACAACACAAGTGGGCGGGACAAAGTCGCATCTCCATCTCCCCGCCCATTTTTTATCAGGGCGAGAAGAATGGTGTCAAAGAGCTCCTCTCTGTGACCGGATGGTTAAAAAGTTAATAAGACACATGGTGATCTGATGATCCAGATCGAAGCGTGTTATTTATGTGGCTTGCAAGGTGTTGAACGCCAAATAGGAGCCTGGCGAGGGTGTCAGGGGTTTGCTGATGCTTGTGGATGCTCTCCCAGATTAATATTTTGGCGTTGTTACGATGATGTTATATCTAGTCTTGAATTAATATTAATATTGCGACATGGTGACACTTGTAAATTAGTAGAGTTAAATGTCGCAAATGCACTTTATTTGCTGATTACAAAACTGTCGATCGGTGGAGGTTCATGTGCTTGCTGGATTGGCACATTTAACAGACCGGCACACCGGGACAGCGCCAGAACGTGAGATTACCACTCCGGTCCTGTACGTCGGCATGTTTTTGAAAATTCTTTTTGAACATGAGGGAAAAACCTTTGAGATCCAACATCTCATTTGCGAGACAAAAAAAATTACATGAGACAGAAAAATACCCCAGACCCCCCCCCCAAAAAAAGCATAATAAATAAATGAATTTAAAATAATAAAATGCATTACCACTTAAACGGGAAGTTAACCCTCAAAAATATTTTGAATAAAATGGTCTATGCACCTTCACTAGTCTAAATACGGCATTCTGGTTCATATTGAATTTGTATAATATGAATTAAGTTTCAAAATCCATCAATTTTTCACCAACTCAGGGGGCGGCCATTTTGTAATTCCTCTCGACTATAAATGACATCCCAGTTGCTCAGAGTTGAGGTAACGACCAGTCACAGCTCACCTGTTTTCCTGAATTGTTGCAGGTGTCCAACTCAAGGCCCAGGGGCCAGATCTGTCCCGGGACCTCATTTTATGTGGCCCGCGAAGGGCAAATCACATGCCTCAACTTCCTATTTCGAGCACATTTTCTTTACTTTTAACAACATTGATAAATGAGATATTGTCATTTATTTGTTACCAATCCTCCCCCTTTAAAATAAATGTAAAATTTGTTGAACAATTACTTACTGGCTTCCGATTTCAAAACTGACTTTCCATCCATTTGTTGTGTATATGTGATAATATATGGGTTCACGCGTCATCAGTCATATCATCTGTGGGAAACCATGACTACTATGTGGAACATCCACAAAAATGAGTTTGACACCCCTGTTTAGGGTTAAATTTGAACTATTTCCTGTCATTAAATGAAACCGTCTGTTTTATTTCTTCTTGTGTTCCCATATATTTATGTGGGAAATTACATGTTTATGAAGGGCATCAAGTTGGGTCGTTGTCGCTGCAAATAAATTACTCTGTTCTGCCAACTTTTAGCAAATTTATGGACATTGAAAATATGATTTAAAAAAAATGGGACCCACAGACAGAAAAGATTCGATCTAGAGTTGACTTTTTTGGGTTGGCTGTTGGAGACTTCGGCTTGACTCGGCTCGAACCGTTACACACGAAGTCAGTAATCCGGAAGTGTAGTGAAGTGAAAATGCGTTGCCGTCATCATACCCAAGTGCTGGAGGTAGCCCGTGGCACAAGCAGCTTGAGCAAGCGAAACTAAAAACCACGACCCCTCACTGTAAAGTAACATTGCGGATGCACGGCAGGCCACTCATGCTCACACTCCGTATTGGAAAACTCGAATATTTCCGTTAATATTTAGCAGTCGTCGGTCGGTCTGCGGGGCCAGGGGTGGATACACGGAGACAAGAGACCGTGTCGGAGAGCCGCTGAGTACCAGCATCGAGATGAGCTGCGAACGTGATAGCGAAGCGGAAACGAGGGTGGCTAACGTTAGCTAGCTACCAACGAGCCAGACTGGACTTGGTGTGGACTCGAGCACCCCTCCAAGTATGAGAGGCACACCGTTTTGTTGGGAGCGCCGTGTCCGAGGTGAGTGACCCCCCGGGCGGCTGAATTCAAAGTATCCTCGGGCTGAGCGGCTCGTGACTCGCAACGCCGATTGGTGTTAGCTAGCAGTCTAGAGGCAAGTCAACATAACGTATTAGTTTGTTGTTTGTGCTTTGACTTTCAAGTCGTTACTCGATAATGAGGAGAGAGATGTCTGACACTCCTGACAGCGTTTAAAGAGCCCCTTGTTGCTGATTTGACTTTCGCTAGCTTAGCATGCCGAATGCAACCGTAACTATTGGGATCACAATCATGTCCGGGTGGCCTAATGATCGTATTGTAGCGTGATCTGTGTAATAATTCAATTTCTGTTAGTTGCTGTGTGATAACATGACAAGAGGCGGTGCCGGGTGGTTATTAATTGGCTGTGCCTCGGTGGAAGTCATGTGAAGCATTTCTCTCTGGTGCCTCACAGCTGCTTTGTCGAGGAAAGGCTGCTGTCTGCGTCTTCTTGGCAGCTCCACGTCTCGGGTGGAAATCCAAAGGGAGTGTTGAAGGAGAATATAGTTCCAGCTGGTACAGTTCGTAAAGGAGCAACAGTTCCCTCCCACTGCCCATCCTCCCCTCTTGTTCACAATCATCCGCCTCTCGTCTGCAAATCTGAACTTTCAACAGTTTTGCAAGGGTTGGACATGTTATCCGTGAGCTGCTCCCAGGTCAGGTACAGATAAAGTTTAGACATTTTGTTCTTCGTCTGACATTTATTAGCCCTGCAGCTTAATACGTATTTATGTGTGCTGCTTGTGGAGGCCGTTCAGTTCGGACTGCAGGTTTTATTACATGTTGCGATTTTGTTGGCTCAAAAATGGGCTTCTTATCAAAAGCCCAAGCCTACCTAAACTCATTAAAAATAACAAACGTGGCATTTTCACTAGACTTTCATCAAAACTACCAACGTCTTGCGGAAATGCAGAAACACTGAGGAGTTTTATTATTCTTTCGCCATTAGAACATTTCTCAGGGAGTGATGTGTAATTTTTCAGTGTCAAAATGCTAAGTTTGTTTGATTATGGCTGCTTCAACCTGAGTGCAATGTACCAAGAATTGTGAAAGTCCCGATGGGCTCAGGGGTTGTTTTTTTGTGTGTGTGTGTGTGTTTGCAAACCATTGTATCATGAGACAACAGATGTGTTTGTATCGTTGTTGCGTGGTGTTCTAATTTATGACTTACTGAAATATGTTTACCCCTCACTAGAATTTTGTGACAGTATCGTAGTGAATGCTTTAGAGATTGTTAATCAATGTAAGTACAAAGTGAACAACTTCCATTGAAGTAGATTAACTGTCTTACAATTGAATTCGTGGTTCATTTACCTTTATTAAGACCAAAACGTTTCTTTATAACATAGCTGCTATTTATTGTGATAAAGATTAATTTAATACTCATTTGTTCAAAAAATAGATTTGAGGAACAGGTCCCTAAAAATAACTGCTTACTAAATTGCAGAGCTGGGCACTTGACCCTTTTTATAATGGTCAGTCACCCGCCCTTCCGGCCTCGACCCACCGGCCTTATTCATATAAACTGTCAGCCCCCGATCGCGTCTTTTGGCTGCCTCGCGACCACATCACACGCACCGAGGCTGGACTAAAATCCACCTCTACCCTAACTTAATCGAGCCCTTTTTTTTTCAAAATTTTCACCCCCCTACCTCTCGCCGGACCGTTACGGCCTCAGGACGGACTGCTCAGCTCTGCTAAATTGTAATTGCCATATTAAGGGCGAGGGTAAATTGCAAAAAGTTTGTTTTTCAAAATCGTTCAGGCTCAACAAATCTCAACCTTTTCATTTCATCTGCTACTGAGGGAACCGCTTCGATTTGCCGACAAGTTTCACTTTAAAATGTCCTCCACCTACGGGCTGAAAGTCAACATGCCAAAATTATTGTATTTATTTGTCATGAAGGGGCGTTTGAAGCGCTAACTCCTTTTTGTTCTCTTTTAGTAAAAATCCACCTCATAGTACATCTGTATAAGAATTGACTTACATTTCCATGGGATATTTCTATTCATTGTAATCACACAAGCAAGCCAACCCTGACCTGCAAGATAACAATTTCTCACCCTCACTGTTATCAGTTTAATGATTTGTGGGAAAACTTTCATTTCATTTCATCTTGTCCCAAACCAGTGGACCACAGTTCACATCTATCCTAACAAGATTACCGTGCGTCTATATTTACCAACACTAATTGGTTTCTAATGCTAATGCTGAGGATCTCCTGTGGAGTGGTTCAAAGTAATGCGCAGTTGATGTTCCACTAACCTACTACTGTCATCTGAATACGTCTTCATCTTGCCCCGCAAAGCAAATTGCACGTTGCTAAAAGCACACTTTTGTTCGGAGGTAATCAACAACTCTGGTATTGGCAAGGCTAATTTCAGTTTGTCTGTTTTAAAAGAGGGATTATATCTGAATTTACTGCTTTGTTAAATGTCACCATAATAAGACTGTTAAGATAACTTAATTATTTTAATTTTAGGTGTGACATATGTCCCCCACTCACGTACACACAATCTAAAATCATTCCAGTGTTGCACTGTTCACTTGGGCTGGACAATTAATTTAAATTTAATTTTAATTTTGCCTTCTCACAATCTACACTGCCATGTGTACATGCAAGTTCCTGTTTTGTGAATGTTATTCTGCCCTGAGCACACTTTAAGCTATTTATTGACGCCCCACTTGGACTTTGTGAAACACAAAACAAAAATAATTCCATGAGCGCATGCACAGAGCATAAACTGATGCCTCATTAGAAGGAGGTATCCTGATTTAGTAGCTGTAAATTCTGTTCATTCCCAAATCCTTTTCAGGTAAGAGACATTCACTATCAAAAAAAAAAATGTCAACCACCAAGTGTTCATGTGTTTCAAATTTCATCAACATGCTTCCACAGCTGTTTCACTTTCTTGTCAACCAGAATTTTTTTTCGGTTTGAAACACGTTCACAATTTGCAATAGATTTTCATTTCTGTATTTTCAACGTGTAGCTGTGTTGCTCAAACTCCAGCCACCAAAGAAAGTTTGCGTCTTCCAATGACCATTTTTTTTCTGGTCTGTTTTCAGGATGATGGCCGAAGGATAATGTCCAAGGAGTCGCCTTCCCTCAACCCAAAGTGACCCATTTTTTTCCTTATTTTTCTTCATCATTTCATGGAATTGATGTCTACCATAGTAAAGTTGCGTGAATTTGATTGTCCTGTTCACCTCTGGGCACCCTTGTCAAAAGAAGACAGGGCTGGGCTTTAATTTGGTATGATGTGATCAGACCTCAATTCCCGTCGAACAGGCTCTCCACTTGGATCCGTCGGAGTTCTCTCTGGCTTCAATAAGTGTTTCCCGAGCTTTATCCTTTTCCACAACCTACCCCTTTTAGTGTTCTTAGGCCATGGTTCGAAGGAAAGGTTCCCTTATACTATGCGGTGCTTTTCTGTTTGTTGCGTGGAATGCTTTGCTTTTACTTTACCTTTGGGGACGCCCACCAATTGGCCGCCTCGGGGAGAGTGGCGGCGCAGAACCAGGAGGAAATGAGGAGTGGGGTCTGATCAGAGGCAAGGGAAGCCGGATCAACCTGGCAGAGGAAGTGATCCAGCTGGCAGAGGAAGTTGAAATTCAGCTTGAGACCCAGAAAAAGCTGCTAAAGCAGATCGAAAGTCACAGGGCAGCATGGTCCAAGCGGAAAGATGTTGGGAAATCAGAACTGGCCGTGACCAAACACATTAAATCAGAAGTGGTTCACCCGCCCCAAAACCCTCTGCATCCTTTGAAAGACAATGTGGATACCAAGGTTCAAACTCTAAAATACAATCAGAAGTCTTTCGTTTCAGTAGCCCCAGACGCTGAGCGTCAATCCAATACAATGAAGACGGACAACACCGACAAAGATAAATTGTCAACTTCAGTTGCAAGTCCAGAAGTCGTCATTCCCATCCTGGTGATTGCTTGTGACAGAGTTACAGTAAAACGGAGTCTTGACAGACTGATTCAATACCGTCCTTCTCAAGAACTCTATCCTATTATTGTCAGCCAGGACTGCGGTCACACTGAAACAGCCGGTGTCATTGGCTCATATGGCAGTCAAGTGACACATATTAGCCAGCCAGACCTCTCAGACATCAGAGTGCGACCAGAACACAGGAAGTTCCAGGGCTACTACAAAATTGCCAGACATTATCGCTGGGCACTGAACCAAGTTTTCAACACTTTCTCGCAGTCCACTGTGGTCATTGTGGAGGATGACCTTGAGGTGAGTTCATGGACGCTTCTGCCTTATTCTAATAGCATTCCTATACCTACCCCATACGGTACGGTGTGGTTTAGCATTCTCATGTGCGTGTCATTTCAAGCAGACTATTGCTTGTATTGTATCCAATGATCTGATTCTATTCCAAAAAGTCGCTGAACTGAGCATGTAAGTGCCTCTCTCGTGGCATGTGAAATCTGTCTAGATCAGGGGTGGGCAAACTCTTTGATTGGCGGGCCACAAGGGGTTCTAAAATTTGACAGACGGGCCGGACCAGGATGCATAGAGTGTTTTGGTAACCTCACCCTCATCAGAGGAAAAAATACAATTAAATTTTAAATTAAAATGAACAAAATCATTACAACAATATACATGTCTTAAAAAAACACAGTATATAGAAAATAAAACATTAACAAGGTTTATTCATTTAATGTTTTTCCAAGTTCAGCGGGCCGGATTAAAACGTTTAACGGGCCGCATGTGGCCCCCAGGCCGTAGTTTGCCCACGCCTGGTCTAGATGATTGTTAAATGGTTCCACTGTAGCGCCATTTCTGTGTGGTTATTGAGTCCTGACTCAAAGTGTTAAAAGTCAAATTTATTTTTGTAAAGTTATGTTTTTAATTGCCTCTCAGTGTTGCGCAAGCTGTCTCAATGATGAATGAGACGATGAATGGCAGATCGGAATCCATCACGTCACATGACAATTCAGTACGAGTGTGACCTCGAACGGTTTTCATTGGTCCATTACGATGCGTTCAGAAATTTCATTGGTCAGATATGACAACACTATCGCTAAATGTATTGTTTGGGAGCTTGTTTGTAAAAATCCATTGATTACCATGCTAAATTTAAAAACGCAGAGTTCAAAGCGTGGGGAAAAAAGTAGTAACCCAAAGTCCGGAAATTACAGTCATTCGCGATGTTATTTTTAGCTGTTCAGTTGTCACACTGAAACAACCCTTTTGTTCTTTTTCAGGTGGCACCAGACTTCTTTGAGTATTTCCGTGCCATGTACCCAATCCTGCGGTCTGACCCAACCTTGTGGTGTGTGTCTGCCTGGAATGATAACGGCAGAGACGCCTTGGTCGATCCATCCAAAGTTGGTCTTCTTCACCGGACAGACTTCTTCCCTGGTCTGGGCTGGATGCTGCTTAAGGAAATGTGGGACGAGCTGGAACCCAAATGGCCTTCTGCATTCTGGGACGATTGGATGCGGCTGCCAGAGCAGCGCAAGGACCGCTCATGCATTCGCCCTGAAATTTCCCGGACTATCACCTTTGGCCGAAAAGGCGTCAGTTTAGGTCAATTCTTTGACCAGTATCTTCGCTATATTAGACTTAACACTGAATTTGTGCCTTTTACCAAACAAGACTTCTCTCATTTGATTAAAGAAAAGTATGATGAGAAGTTTATCAAAGAAGTTTACAATGCCCCACTGGTGAAGATCGAGGAGCTGCAACAGGGGGGAAGTCTAAAAGGACCGGGTCCGTACAGAGTCAAGTACTCTAGCAGGGATAGTTTTAAAGTCCTTGCCCGGAATCTGGGGGTGATGGATGATTTGAAATCTGGAGTCCCGCGGACAGGCTATAGGGGTGTCGTCAGTTTCCTGCACCGTGGTCGAAGAGTGTTTTTGGCTCCACCAGAAGGTTGGACACAATATGATGTCAGCTGGAGTTGAGACCGATGCAATTTGTTCAAAAGAGGGCAAAAAAGTGTTGGTGAGAAGAGTTATACTCCGAGGTGCACCTCTTGAGAGCCGACTGTATCCTTATGGTTCTAGCCGGAATTCCAACCGCACACCAGTGGGACTGTGAGCTTGCCAGTTCGCCAGGAAGCTTCTCAAATGAGGCGCTCACTCAGGATCAGATAGCATTGAGGCCACCTTGAGTCTACAGAGTCAAGTCTCATGAAAGCAAAATTCCACTCGAGAACACAGCTTAATTAAACAGCTTTTGGCAAAGTGCCTTTCTTTTTTTTTTGACCCATTAGGTTGGGTGTATTATTTTATTTCATTCTATGTTGATTATAAATAACCTGACAAATCCACATGTTCACAGCAGCTGTAAATAATCTTTGGCAAGAGAGGACGATGTGGATTTAAGTCAGCCAGGAAGTTTCATATTCCCATGTCAGTGGAAGCCAAAAATCGGAAGACTTAGAAACTCAATGCGCCCATATGAAAATAATCGTTAAAGTAAATAATGCAATGATTATGTGTTTAAATCTGTGAAATCATCCGACAGATATGGCGATACTTGGCCTTTATGGATAACGGTGATGAAAAGATCTTTTCCTTACAGCCAAATATCAGAGCTGAGCTGCTGCGTCCTGCAACACGGTGTATTGAAATTCAAAACGCATCAAAAAGTAATAAACCGAAGCTGAAGTGAATAATAATTTCATGAGCTGCTTGAGCTAAAAAGGAGGTTCCTGGATCAGCGCTACCTTTTTATTACGTTCTCCCGTTCACTTTTTACCATTTGAACGATTGCAAGAACCAAAATACGGCATGTTTCCACCAAATGGTACAGTTCAGTTTGACACATTCTATTGCTGTAAATGTGTTAAGTATTTTCAAACAAGCGGTCACAAACAACTTATTGTGAATTATTTATTTTAATACTCGGCCTCTTTTTTCCTAGGCTCTTCAAAACATCTTTATATGTCGATTCTTATTCAAATATACATTTACGTTTCAGGTTACTTTTCAGGCTGCCAAATATGGTAGACGTTTTGAATTTGCAAGAGAATTCACCTAAAAATAAATTCAGTCCTGTCAGCTATTTTAGGTCAATTGGAACAGAAAAAAAGGAACTGAGCTGTACTTTTGTGGAAACCCAGCCTCGGAAAAGTAAACCAGTACTTGAAGATGAAAGCAGTCGTGTAAATGCAGAATGAGTATCTTATCTACGAGAATCATATGGCAGTCAAGGATGCAGGCGGGGTGGAGTTAATTTTTTTTTTTTTGTTTTTGTTGTGGCTTGAAATTCGAGCACTGTTGTCCTGAAGGCACTTCCTGAAGCAAAACCTCAAGCTAAATCTACCAGTTTGTTTCTTCTGCTTCAAACTGACTCGTTCCTGTGTATTCATTTCATATCACAGAAATGTTCCGTTGTGCCCTTAAAATGAAACAAAATGACATGTTCCAACATAGCGGTGCACATGCTCTTTACAGTGCCTCATCAATTAATGTGATTTGATAAGTAGTGTAGTGGAGAAACGTCTGAAGTCTGCCACCGATTGCATTTCATGAAACAGAGCCGCTCTCAATTCGGTATGTTTGGTTGATTATTCAGTTTGGTGTATTTAAAATACTATTAAATGGACTGACAATCTTTATTTTTATTTTTGCATTTAGTTTGAAAAGTTGTCCACTGTTTTTTTTTTTTTTTTTTTCATTGTCGCAGTAGCATTTTATATTAATTTCCCTTTAGCTTGATTGTTACTTATCTGCGTGTCAACGAATCTTCATTGAACCACTTGCGCCAGTGGACTAAATTTCTTCTGTCTAAAAATATTGCCACAATGGAGGATGATTTTATAAGTTGTAACTTAACTGTCTTGAACTTGAAGTTTAAAACTTTTGCCAAGCAGAGTGACATTTCCACTTGATGCCCTGTTATAGGGCTGGTTGTCATTTTCATCCAAACCATGGTTTGGTCAGCTTAGGTTTGTTGAAAAACCGAAATGATTGTCTGCTTTTTTTCTTTTGTTTCTGCTTAATAAAAAGAAAGAAAAAGAAAAGAAAAGGCTGGCAAATGTCAAGAAATCATCACTGTACTATGTTACGCTTTGGAGGGTGTCCATGACATATACCGACATGTCAGTTTGGTGATACGAAACACTGCCTGTGTTTAGAACTTTAATACATTCTGAATAAAATCAACTATTTTGATATTTGTGCAAATGTTCAAAGCATTTTTACTTTTAATTTCACTTTTATGCGTGCGTGTGTGGAAATATTAAAAGAATTCAGTGGAGGCTTTTTACTCATGGTGTGAATGGTAAGAGTCACACATTTATATGTGTGCTGTTGTGAGGTTAAAAAATAAATATATATTTCCACTATATTATCTTTAGGCCTATAAAAAGTTCTTGTATGACTGATGAATCACATAGTTCCGATACTCCTGCATATGTGCAGCTCTTTTTGGTCATTCGTGCTTTTTATGTAGTCTTGGACTGGTGACCTCTGCAAAATATTTGCCGCTTGAAATTACATCAGACAAGTGCAATTTTTTTTCGCAACATGTCTGTTTTGCAACCTTATGAGCACCATGCAGTAACAATGTGCTTTACATGATTTAAAAGAAGAACTAAAGACCACTTACTAAAATTTACTGAGAGTCAAAAAGACCAACCTTCTGTTTAAAAAAAAACCCCCACCAACAATAAGAAAGAATGGAATATAATGTAGCCAGTAACAATTTTATTAAAGCAAGTAGCGAAAAAAAAAATGGTGTAAAGAATTGAGCAATCGTTGCGTAATTTCCAGTCCTAAAAAAAAAATGTGTTTCAGATTAAATTTGCTAATTAGTCAGCGGTTAAAGTACTCAAACTTTTTTGAGCTGTTGCACCAAGTGGATCGACATGAATTATGACTCCAACAAGAGTCAGTTGAAACAAATGAATTCTAAACTTTCCAAAATGTAAAACAGCACGAAATGTTGCAATTGATATTTTTCGTTTCCATGTCAACATTGTCTAAATTCTGGCCCAAGTACATACAAAATGGGAAGGCTATAAAAGAAAAGCATCCCGGTCAACCAAAGAGGGCGTCAAAGCATCAAGATCAAAAACTCACAGCAATATGTCTTGAAATAAGAAAATGCACAACAGTCAGCGTCTGTGACAGAACTATAATAAACTGCCTAAAGGAAATGGATTTACATAAAATTATACGGTATAAAGTGGGCTAAAGAAAAGCAATCATGTGGATGACTGGATGAAATCGATACTACGTGATGAATGGCCAATCTGTCTTGGGCAAGTGATAATGAAACCTTTGTTTGGGGCCGTTCCTATGGATTTATGAAGAAAATATGAAACTTGCACGGTCATTGATGTTATGGGGCTGCATGTCTGGACAAGGCGCAGTTATTACACCTTTATTACATCAAGGTTTTGAAAACTTCCATTTATTTTTTGAGGACATTATTTTTTAAGATAGTGAATCTTACCATTGAGCGAAAAACCCTAACAACTTCCCTTCAACGAAGATGTACAGATATATTGAAGCACAAGGTCAATTTCTTTTGTTTTTGTTGTATACTGAAGACATTTGGGTTCAAATCAAAAGATGAACATGACACAAAAGTTCAGGATTCCAGCTTTTCTTTCATGGTACTGATATCTCCATGTGTTAAACAAGCAAATAGTCCCGATCTCAAGCCAATTGAAAATCTGCGATTGGAGTTAAAGAAAATTTTGGCAGCAGCAATTAGTAGGAGATGGGCTAGATTAAAGAAGAATCCTAATTTCAATGATTAAATTTGTGCCCCAGTGACTGCAAGCTGTTCTAAATGCCAGAAGTGGTGCGACAAAGTCGTACAGTGTTGACATTTTTTTTTTAGGTCTGTTTTTCATGATTCCGTAATTGTGTCCTCAGAATTGGACAATTAAATTTTTTCCCTCTACATGATCAAAAAAAAAAAAATTCAAATAAAAACTGACACCAACAATTTTCTTTCTTGCTCTTTTTCATTGTTTCTTCAAGCCCAAATTGTGGAATATCCATAATTTGACTTTTTACTTGTGCTACTATTCTTCTGTGGTAAGGAACGTTTTAAATGAGGAGACCAACGGATAGTGAACACAATTTTGGCCCAGAACCTGCTGAGTTTCCAGGATTTGGGTCGTAGCAACTTTTAGAATAACAATGAAAAGCTCTCTAACAGCAAGCGGTGCAATATCCTGCCATGACAAACATCCTCTGAACAGTCGAGAAGCTGTGATCAGCAGTTATCTCTCTGGTTCTGGTCAGTCATCCTGTTAGATGCTTGCTCGACTTCCTGTTTTATACTCTGCTATATTGGCTGAAAACATTTTCATTGTCATTCCATAGTGTTGTGTCTCAAGGGCATAAGCATTCAAGCTTCATAAATGGATTGTATAACATCAAATAACAGGAGGAGAAAATGCCATTGATGATTTGGAAATAGCGAGGGGAAACTGTTAAGCAGTGTATTGCATTCTTCAGTCAGTATTGAAAAATGTTTTGTAAAGATGAGACATTTTCAACTTGAACAGTATTTTCCTACAATGGATGAGTGGGACACGGAATTTTTTTTTATATACTGTCTTGTGTACGCAAGGACAAAATTATTGGTAGCCCTAAGGAAAAAAATCCACAGAGGTCATCACCAATGAAAATCCGACATTGCTTTAGAATTGCTGTTTCACAGGATTATTAAAAAAATAAAAATAAATGCAACATAAAACGACCCTGGACAAAAAAAAATGGTAGCTTTACCTTAGTAAAGTGAGTCGTCTCAGGTTTGAAGGTTGTGTTCTCCAAATGCCATTTCTGTTCAATAACGTTTAGCACAGGGCTCGTGCGCGCACATTTGTCTTTAATACCTTGATATAGTTTTGAGATTTCATTGTACCCTGCATGGATTCTAGACATCCTGTTCCAGATGCAGAAAAGCTGTTTTTTCTTTTTTATGTGCCCTGCACAACTCATCTGGTATGGGGTCCCCTATCCAGCTCACCCTATACACAAATGACAACAAGCAGGGCATAGATGTATAAAAGTTGAAGATGATATTTTTTTAGTTCAACACTAGATACTGTTGTGACTAAATTCTCAATAGCAGAGATATGTCATGCAATGTGAAAACTGTTTCACGTGGTAAACTCTTCTATTGTTTTGCAAGATACAAGACACTTGTTTGTGACTGAGTCTTGGTCTCACAGAAAATTTTCAATGCATTTTTCGATTACATGGTATAGTGAAATACTACACTAATCCAACTTGGAGAATTACACTTTAATCAAAGATACTCCAATCTCAACTCATTTAAAAGTTACAGAATAATAGTTTGTACATTACAATTGATATTGCTCATGCACAGCCTTGTATCTTTGTTTACATGCATTAATGTCTTCAATGAACTTGGAATAAGGAAAAAGCGAGGGTACAAACACCAGTGCAACATGTAATGTAAACAAAGATCTGGGATTTGAACAGCCAACATCAAAACCGTGAGGTAATTGACCACTCGCCAACTTTTGCTATTATGTGAGTATCAGAAGTAATAAAGTGAATATAAATCGACCACATCCGCATTCAAATTCCAGGATTTAGCAATCACTAAATTTGAAATAAAATATTCATTACATTTAAAAAAGAGAGAGAAACGGTTTACACCATCACTTGAACCTGTACAACTCAGTTGAAGAAACAAAATACGTATTTTCTGTCTATGACAATGTCAGTTGAAATTAAGCAATATAAATTTTGTGACACCAGATTTTTTAAAATTATTATTTTATTATTTTAGCTGATTTCTACTAAATCTCATTAGTTTTTACATGTTGCCTTTTAAAAGTTCTGTTAAGAACATGACAAAAGGTGCAGACAAGACCTAATCAAAGCTGTTTGACGATTATTGTATAATTACTAACTAAATGTGGACATGAGTTTAACACAGTTTAAAAATATACGCTTAAATCAAGTTGGAAGGAATAGTGACGTCATATTTATGCGACTCATTGCTAAGGACTGTGGCACTACCGAGGACGCGTAACATTTGTTTATAACGTTATTTTGGACAACGGAAAGGTAAAAAGCGATTGTGGTACACATGCGAAACTGCGTACATTAGTGTTATTCTTTATTAATCATTTTTTAACTACAGTAGCATATAAATCGCCACGTGCTTAGCTCATGCTGTCCTGATGTCAATTTCATGGCAGGACTCTTTCTGACCGCACAATCGTGCGAATGCATTTTGTTTGGAGGAAAACCGAACTGTTTCGTGGGTTAATACTATTGTAAATCGAGGCTTAGTCAGGTTATGCATGATTTCTTAAAAGGGCATTAATCACGTCTCTTCTCTTCATACAGTCATGTCCTGTTTTAGTGGTGATCCCAACTTCTGTCCAGAGTGTGGAAATGTTCTTCCTTTACCAGGGATGAAAGACACAGTCTGCTGTCCCCGCTGCTCCTTTTCAATCTGTGTATCAGGTACTGCTTTACTATTCACATTTGACAACAATAACAGTCTTTTAATTGTACCTACTCTTTGTATTTTTCTCCCATCTAGAGTTCTCAGGCCGAGAAATACGTTCGACTGTCGTTTTCAATCCAGTGGACAAGTCTTCTGTTGTTCTGGAGGCTAGTGGGGACTCTGAAATGAAGGGCCCTGTGGTACGATAGAATTGTCTGGTGCCTGACTCTTAAATGTATAATTAGGGTCCTCTTGACCATTGTTAATCACCGTATTCTTTATGGATAATTTTTCTCCAGATCGACAGACGCTGCACTCGCTGCAATAAAGAAGGCATGATTTATCACACAAGGCAGATGAGATCTGCAGATGAAGGCCAGACCGTCTTCTTTACGTGTATACACTGCAGGTAAAAAATACAATCACAAGTCATTGTGTGGTATTTGCTCATGACTGTGATTGTGTTACAGGTATCAAGAGAAGGAAGACTCCTGAGAGCATTCTACAACATTTTTTCTGTCTTGTTTCCTTCAGATGATTTTATTCACCAAAAATGTACAATTTTATAGATGTTGTAATAAAATACCTATTTTTAAAAAAGGCAAAACCGCCTCACAGTTCTGAGATTTCTTAGACATTCTGTAGAAAGTGGTTTGCCGGATAATTCGCTCTCATGATGACCATTCTGCATCACTACACAAAAGGAATGCAAACCTAAATCGGTGTATCCTGTTTAATGACACCTGACTCTCATTTTATGACACTGACTTCCACCCATGATACTTATGGGTAAATAGTATTCTAGGAAAATCTTAAAATACAAAGAGTGGCAAGCTATCAATTTAAGACAGATATTTTAGAATAGTAATGCCCTATGGGGATTTCTATGAAACAAGTAAATATTGGTCTGAATTAAACACACAATAGCTGTTTTTCACAATTTTTCCAAATTAAAAGGAATAAAAAGTGTAAAACACACTGACGTTTGTCAGTCCAACGCAGTCGCTAAATATACCTCTAGATGGCAGTAGTGCATCCTACAAATACAACTACCCGATCCACTATAGAGAAGAAGGATGCTTAACCAATAAGAGCGTTCAATGAATGTCACATGACCCGGTAGTGGTAATGCAGTTTGCAAACAGAACCAAACAATATTATCCTGTTATCTGGCTGCCCGATGAACAAACTTGGTTACAACAATGCTGCGTTTGTACACTATTTAGTTTTTTTTTTTAACTAAGGAGATCGCGGAAAACCGAAAGGTTTCCTGGTTTATAAAGCTGAAGTTTTTTTTTTACCACGACGATTGCACACATTCGTTCCGATGAGCTACTACAGCTATTAATTGTAACTTTTACATTACACTATAAATACACAATTTCATGGGCGTGCATATATTTTATGTGCTTTTTAATAGAAGTTATTTTTTCGAAAATGAAACTACGAGTCCAGCTGCAGTGCAAGAATTTGCACGAATACCTCAGAGAGCTGAGTCCAGAGATTTTGGACCGACTATATAATCATCCAGCAACATGTTTGGCTGTCTACAGGTGAGCTGATTGTAATATTTGCTACCGGAAATGCCATAATCACTTTGATTTATGATATTAACGTGATGTTAAACTCCGCAGGGAGCTTCCCTCTCTGGCCAAAAATTATGTGATGCGAATGCTGTTCCTGGATCAGCCTCTTCCACAAGCAGCAGTGGCATTATGGGTGAATAAAGAAAGCCAGAAGTGAGTTACTTAACTTTAATGGGCAATGTCAAAATTCATCATGTATGCTACTCTGGTGTGGTATTCATGTTTACATTTTTGGCATCTGATCTATCAAGATACACTTAGCATGTGTTGATGTCTCTGATTTGTTGTTGCTACCCAGACAGTCTCTAAGGATGCAACCTCAAGTGGATCACAGACACACTAGTATTGGAAGTAGTCCACAATGCTGAAACATTACTGCTTGATTAAAATGTTGATGAATTGTTATGAAGCCAAATAGAGAGCCGGAGCTGCATGGGTGCAGACTAAAACAATAAGGCTCCACATGCTCCATCTGTTTGTTATCCTACTTGCTATCACTAATCAAGTGGCCATTTTTTACAAATGGCTCGCTACTATTAGAAAATAGACATACTTTTTTGCAAATATCCTTTGTAGCATTCCTGTTAAATGTACTTATGTATAGTCTTTAATTTGTGAACAATAAAATGGAAACGTTTTTTTTTCTTATATTAATATATTTTTCTTTTCCAACCAGGATGCTAAATGTTGATCTCAGTTTTATCTGCCTGAAGAATCAGATTGTGTTTTTAAAGATGTTTTCTTGCAAAGTCTAATCTGGCTTTCCTGTTTTTGAATGTTACAAGTCACAACATTTTGTTGTAAACGCTCTTTATTAACGCATACATTCAGCCAGCCATTTATTGACTTGTCGGTTTTGGGAATGATGTGCCTAACTACATGGAAACCATTCTGTGCTCATTCACTTAAGATTCATTGGACTTGCAATCCTCTTGATTTTGTTGAACAACTCCCGCCGTTTTAAGGCAGTGACTCAATCTCATGCTTTTCATTTACCAGAGACATTACCGATTTCCTGTTCATTCCGTGACGCTTATTTTGTATAAAATAAGATTTACAATGGAATCTCTGCATGTTTTGGATACTAAAGTAATGAAGGTTGGGAAACAAAAGTGCGCAGAAGTTCAAATAAAAGTGCCTCCAGGTTTTAAGATCAACTTTTCAGTGGGGTGGGAAAAACAACGGTGCCAATTTGTTGAGTAACTTTTTTCTTTTTTCCCCCATTATCTCCGGCTACTTAATCACTCCCACTTTCCACCCCTCCCCACAGGAATCATGATGAATGTGTCTCAGTGCTGGCAGGACTCCGCCTTTGGCACAGTCAGCAGCTGCAGGGTGGTCTGCAGGGATATATCCTGAACCCAGTGTTCAAAGACAATCTGAGGATAGCGCTGCTCGGCGGGTATGTCTGCTCTGTTTCATCACATGACGGTCTCTCGCACTGTCTTCACTTTGCAGTTTTTTTTAACTGCTTATTTAACGCTGACTGTATTAAATATATATTTAACTTATTGTAATGATGTAAAAAAAAAAATTCAATCAGGTTTCTTGTAAAAAGTCAAATATTATTTGTATGCTTTGCGCTTGTTCATGCCAAGCTGGGGCCAGCCTCCATCTGTTTTTTTTTTTGTTTGGAGTTGCAATTAAAAGGTGGAACAACACCTGTGCATCATTTGTATGTCACAGCAAATTTCACTGAACACACACTGAAGAGAGTTACCTTTGTGAGTGTGATAATTTGGGAGAAACACATTACTTGCCAAGGCTGCCTGCGAAGTTTTGCTCTGTTCAATGTATTGATCCAGCAATTATTGACAAAAATGAATTGGAATTCTGGCGTATTTATTTTTTGTTGCTGCTCATTTTACTGAATAACTTCTTGCAGAGAGAATACAATTGTACATGTAAGTTTGTTCATGAAACAAAAACCTACAGTGCTCACATAAATAACTTGAATCTGCCAAAAGTAACAAGTAAAAAAAACAAAACAGTGGAAACCAGACATTCCTTTTGAATTGTGGTTCAATACAATTATTAAAAAAAAAACTAGCTCATGAACAAAAATATGGAAGCCAAGACAAGAGTGAAAATAATTTGACCATCGGTACACAAAGTTCGCCAAGGTGTGTCGTCCTCAATTCGCATCAAGCTTCGAAACAGTCAGTCCCTCTATTTAAAAGGGTGACAAGCAGTCGCTGTGATGTTTGGTGACATGGTGCGTACTACACTAAACATCAAGCACCGCAGACCACTTAGTTGTTTCAGTTTAGAAAGAAAATTATAGATAATCAGGCTAACTCCTGTGACTTCAGCTGCACGTATATTATACATTGTCAATAAAGATCTGTGAGCCAGCCTTCATGGATGTTGCCGCGGAAGGAAAATTGATGACAAATGAAATAGACAAACACAACTAACAAAAGAGCTGAGAACAACCTCCACAGAAATGAAAGGTGAACACCAAGGTCAAGCTACGTCAGTGTCAGATCGAACCATCTGTTGTTGTTTGAGTCAAAGTGGACCTCATGGGAGACGACCTTGGAGGACACCACTGTCAAAAATAAATAATTTTTTTTAAAAATGCCAAACTGAATGTTGACAAGCCACAAAATGGACAGACGAGACAAAACTTTTGGGCGAGGCACATCAGCTCTGACAGACACAAATAACTAAAATAAAGCATGCCCAGAAAAGAACACTGTCCCTACTGTGAAACACGGAGGAGGCTTATATTCTGGTGCAGATTTTCTGTATTGAGCACAGTGTGTCTTTAATCTGTGTAGGCTGCAATGAAATCTCAAGACTGTCAAGTTATTCCAGAGCGAACTCTGCTGCTCATGATCAGAAAGCTTGATCTCAGTCACATGCTTCTTGCTACTGTTAAAATCACCCAAAAATGTCCCAGATTATGGGCATGGGCAACATGGTGGATGACAGCTTTGCATGATAGCCTCACAGTGCAGAGGTCGTGGGTTCGATCCCAGCTCCGGCCTTCCTGTGTGGAGATTGCATGTTCTCCACGTGCCTGCGTGGGTTTCCTCCGGGTACTCCGGTTTCCTCTCATGTTACAAAAACATGCATGGCAGGTTGATTGGACTCTCTCCATTGCCCTTAGGTATGAGTGTGAGTAAATTGGTTGTTCGTCTCTGTGTGCCCTGCGATTGGCTGGCAACCAGTTCAGGGTGTACCCTGCCTACTTCCCAAAGACAGCTGGGTTAGGCTCCAGCACCCCCCTTGTGAGGAGAAGCGGTACAGATAATGGATGGATGGACACCTGGAGCAGTTTGCTCACGAGTGGGTTATTGAAAGTTTACACAAATTGTTTGAACATTTTCTTTCACCTCTATTTGGAAGTCTTCCTTTGCCAAGTGCCTCAGGTCTCTCAGCTCTGAAGGCTGCTTCTTTTCAACTGCTGTTTTGAGATCTCTGTACAGGTGTTCTGCAGGATTTTAATGTGCTGGCTTCTTCAGAACTCTCCAGCGCTTTGCCTCGAGCCATTTTGGTCGTTCTGGGTCATTGTTCTTCTGATAGACACATAATCTCTGACAGAAGCCTGTCCAACACTGGGCCCTACATGGCACACCAAAATTATTTGGTAGTCTTCAGGTTTTATGATTCCATGTACACAATCGAGGCGTCTGGTACCAGAAACAGCAAAGCAACCTCAATGCTATTAGTGAATCTCTACCATGTTTGACTGTAGGGACCGTGGTCTTTTCTTTGAAGGCCTTGGTTTTTTTGTACCTCCAGTAGCATCTGGTTTGCCGACCGGAGGCCCCCCGGGCAGGTGCGTAGAGGTGGAGGAGCTCAAAGAGGGAAGGTGGGACAAGACCCTTAAAGATTTAAAAACAAATAAAATAATAAAATGTGAAAGGAGGCCAGAATTCTGTGCTCCCACCTTCGAGCTCCATTTAGGGCATGAGGAGCAGCAATTTGGACCAACTGGAGACCTTTGATGGTGGACTCCCTATGTCAAGTTTGCATGTTCCATAGAAGGCCTTTCAAAATACAGGGCTACTTTTCTGAGTTTTGACACTGTGAGGGGCACAATGAAGCATTTCTATCAATCAATTCCCATTAAATGTGTTTTTTCAGTGACAAATAAGGATTCTTAAGTGTTTGTCATTCCGCAGGGGCCAAGCATGGGCAGACGAAGGCAGCAGCCTGGGCCCTGACCGTCATGCTCGCGACATTGAGAGTTTGGACCGTTATGCCATGGAACGCTGGGAGGTTATCCTGCACTTCATGGTGGGTTCTCCCAGTGCTGCAGTCAGTCAGGACCTGGCTCAGCTGCTGACTCAAGCAGGCCTCATGAAAAGGTAGGTTAAGAGCTTTTGATATAGCAAAGGACTGATTTTTCACTCAGCCAGGAAATTACTGCCTTCCCAGGAGTGAGTCTTTGGCGTGACTGGTGTGAATATTTATGAAGTACAAAAGCATGCGTGTGCATTTTTCTTTTTTAAATCCAATAGCCTCCATGAAAATTGCACTGCCTGCAAGAATAACCATTTTGTGTTGCTATATCACACCTTTGAGGAATTTGGACTTTTTACTACCTTGCTCATGGGCAAACTTCAAACCTGCAGTGGGGTTTATAATCCTTTTTCTTTCTGACCTTTTTAGCCTTTGCTACCACCAATTATTACAATATCACACATCGCTCTTACAAGTGCACTAAAACCTATTTTATACAGTTTCCTATGCATTTAAAATGTATTTCCCAGCCTTGAATGATAAATAAACCAGTATTGCGAGTACTGCAATTTTTTCTTTCTTTCGTCCATGCAGTCCAAAGTACCAAGCTGCTGCCCCGTGGTTGGTGACCTCTATTCGAGGACATACTATACTTTACTACAGAATGCTTTCACAAATGTACGCACCTAAAAAAATGTTTTGTAAGGATTCAGACACAGTTGATCCTTGTCATCTAATATTGTCCTGTATTCATGGCGAAATTTATAAAAACTAACTTTTCCAAGATGGTATCCCCTTCAGACTAGTACTAGTACCAAGGCTCACCAAACCCTTGGATTTATTTTGCTTTTAAAACTGATGCTCTTTTAAGTGCATGGTCTAATGCACTGCTTCGCAATTATTTTATGTTACGCCCCCCCCCCCCCGAGCAAGAAGAAAACAATTCGCACCACCCCACCACAACCCCCTCTCCGCCACAACGATAAATAATAGCATTTTCGTCGCAAAACAAACCTACACCGTAGAGTTTATAATCGCTGCGCACAAAGGTCAAGGACAGCGCCACTGCCAACTACTGGAGCGGATGTGCAATTACACTTTATTGCAGTAGAAAAAAAAGCATGTTCCCCAGGATTACACATGCCCCCCTCAGCATCGCACCCCTCCAGGGGGGCCCGTCTCACCATTTGAGAAGCCCTGGTCGAATCTAACTTTAAATGTTTAATTTTCCTGTAAATGTTCAGAATGTCTGTTGTGCATTAGCGACACTAGTGTAAAAATCAATTCCAAACAACAGCACCAACCAAAACCAGAAAATGACTCCAAAAATTGTTGGAAATGCAGAGATGAAACTATCTGAGCAAAGGACTTAATTTTGAAAATGAAATCAAATGGAATCGTGTTACCTTGAATGTTTCACAGTGTGGCAGGAGAAGCCCCCTCCATCACCTCTGCTGGCTTCCAGTTCCTTCTTCTGGACACCGCCTCTCAGTTGTGGTACTTCACCCTGCAGTACCTTAAAACCGCTCAGGTAACCATCGACATTTTTCCGACTTGAGAATTCAGATGAGCTATGTGCCACTGCGCCTTGAAAGCCTGTCATTGCTCTGATTAGCGCACACTCGGGTGGCGAGGGCGCCGCAGTAATACGAGATCCTACAAGACCTGGCTGTTATATACATGACTTGCGTTCTAATGATCAGCTGTAAAACAGGCCACCTGAGGACACTCACGTCAAACACTTGCAGGTGAAAGAATTCAATCTGAATAAGCAGCCATTTCTCAGGCATGTTTAAAAAGGTGATACTTTGAATTTTTGGGCATAACCAATCAAACTCAATTGACCTTTGTTTGCAAGCCTCATTTAAATATCAAGATATATTATACATAAAGAATTCTCTATATATTCCTAAATAAATATATAAGTAGCTCGCTTACTGAAAAAGTGTGTGCACGCCCGATGTAGAGGAGCAATGCATTCAGCTATAATCTGATGAAAATGTTACTACAATGCAACACAAGACTGTGATTATAATCAGTCATTTTCTAGGTCGGGAGCCCAAGAAGTACAGAAAGTGTCACTGACTGTTCTTTCACTCACCAGCTTGGCTGTTAGTTGCCTAACAACCATGTCCAAAGCGACCACTGAGGACTTTCTTGTTTTGGACTGGTATATTTTAAGCTTTTTAACAATCTGTAGGGGAGTTGATTCAGTGGGCATCATCACCATATGACTTAAAAATTATGCCTTTGTTTGATTATCAGTTATGGTGAATACATGGATATGAATAAGCACTACAAATATTTTGTAGGCACTTTCTTCACTTTTCATCTACAATGTAAATGTGACTGTTACATCAACAACAGATTCGGATTTATCACTTGAATAGAGATTTATTTAAAAATATCTATATATAATTGTGACTAGTTGCGTCAACAGATGTAGGATCAGTTTTGCTAAAAAAAAAAACCCCATAAAAACAGAATTTCAGATTGTTGCAATGTTCAGGACAAAATTTCACTCGAGTATTGAAATTAAATTTCAGTTACTGATTTATTTATAGTGTAATACTATATTAATTAAATTGAAGGTAGCGTTGGCTCCATTTCAGATATTTATTATAGAATATCTTCGATTGAAATGCAGTTTTGACCAATGAGAATCACTTTGTAGATATCTGCTACTGCACTTTAGAATATAATTTGTATAAATTCCACGATTAGAGGGTCTATATCAGAGGTATTCAATTAAGTCACAGAGGTCCACGACGAAAATTTCTTCCAATTAAAAGGTCCGAACCAAAGTCCAACTTCCCTTAGTCTAGCCTATCTTCACATTTTTATTTAGTTTCAATATTTAGTCCTTTTCAACAGAGCACACTAAATATTTGGCAATGTTCCCATTAAACACCTTTGCCAGTCAAACAAATATAAGGCGTTTATTTCACATTCAAGAAAATGTGGCTCCAGGAATTTAAGTTTGCCACTTCCAGAAAAAACATTAAAATATCTCCTGCAGAAATATATCAAGTGCTAAGCATTGAGTTAACATCTTTTGCCTTTTTTTTCTCAAATCAAAGAAGAAACGGAAAGCCTAATTATCCAAGTCAACCAGGTCAACATGTTCAGAACACGATCAATAAAAATGGCTGTCATCATGAAACACTAATTCAAAATGAGCTTTGACACCACTTTTTCTTTTGAATATTTTTTAACTTCTCTTAATGAGAAAAATGAGTTGACTTAAATCTGTGTTGGAACGGAGTCAGGGCCATTGGGATTTGGTAGATTATTTCACACATTTGGGCTTTGTGTTTTCCTTTAAATAATGTTTGTGCAACCAATTAAGCACTCCTTCACAACTTCCCCATCACTGAATGTTTTTTTTTGTTTCCCCAAAATCCATGATACTTTTAGTGAACGTTCATTTGCATGCCGCTGGGCTGTAAACGAAAATGTAAAAATCTGTTATACTGCACTCGAAGTTCGATGTTTTTGCGTGCGCTCACCTCAAACTTCAGCGGATAACTTTGCACAAAAGGGCGGTGCTTTGTTTCGTAGTGGCGCTTCGCAATGTTGCGACGGTTTTCGGAGCATATGATGCACACTGGTTTAGAATCGTCTGCATCCAGAACGAAACTTAATTTCTCCGTCCATTCATTTAAAACAACACGCATCGACCTTGCTAACTTTTTAGCAAGGCATACTGTCAGCAGCACTCTCTTCTGGTCTGCTGCCCAATTGGCAGTGGATCGTAAACAAAAGATTTGATTGGCTCAAATCAGTGACGCCTTTTCCGTATTAACTACAATTGCAGCGCCAACGTTTGCGAATGTGCCCTGAAAAAAAAATCATCACAGATTGGTCATGGGTCCGGTCCGAACCGGACCGCGGTCCGCCATTTGGTGATGCCTGGTCTATATGGATTTTTTTTGCTGATTCCGATATTTGGCAGAATTATATTTCGATTATCCATCCATCTCTCCATCAAATATCCAAGCTGCTTCTACTTACGAGGCTTGCGAGGGGTGCTGGAGCCTATCCCAGCTATCTTCGGGCAGTAGGCCGGGGACACCTTGAACTGGTTGCCAGCCAATCGCAGGGCCCACAGAGACGAACAACCATCCGCGCTCACACTCATACCTAGGGGCAATTTAGAGTGTTCAATCGGCCTGCCATGCATGTTTTTGGAATGTGGGAGGAAACCGGAGTACCCGGAGGAAACGTATTCCGATTACTCGGCCGATTGAATTACAAAATATACAATGACTAAACTAAAGTAAGTCCGTTTTTGAGGCCTTAACTGTTACACCAATACAAATTTGAATAACACGGACACGATTAGAATGGTTTACATTACTTTGTGCTTTACTGTTTATAACAGAAAGAAAAATAATTACAACTGCCCCCCCCATTTTTTCTTTTGGTGGGCGATGTTTTAATGTCATTATCTTTGTTTTATGTTAAGTGTAATTTCTCTTTACTCAGGAAAAATCAGCTCATTTAAAAGCCCGATCGTCCGATGAAATCGGCAGGAAGATTAATCGGTCAAGCCGTATGTAATATATATGTAATAAATCGATAACTAATATGCGAATGAATTGTAGTCTAACAACATATGTTGGTGAAATCATGTTGCAGACATCTGAAGTGTTCTTTTTGACAACACAAAACTGTATTACAGATGTCTGCCACACATTCAGCCCCGCTGTTCAGTGTTCATGATTTAAATGTATGTCATGTATCGTTTTCTCTCGCAGTCAAGAGGGATGGGCCTGGTGGAGATTTTGTCTTTTCTGTTCCAGCTCAGTTTCTCCACATTGGGTAGAGTGAGTACACAATAATTAACCCGGGTGCGTGAGTGCATGCGTGCGAGCATGTGCTCATGTCCGTGTGCTCATATTTATGTCGCCAGTTTCTTGCCTGGTTGTACTTTTTTTCAACGTTATTGAGGATGTGTTTCTGTTGGCCTCAGGATTACTCAGTGGAGGGCATGAGTGAGTCATTACTCACATTTCTGCAGCACCTTCGGGAGTTTGGACTGGTCTTCCAAAGGAAGGTAGACACTGAGAGGGAGAAGAGAGGTTTTGTTACATTCCCTTCAAGTACTATTTCCTTAGATGAGAAGCGACATGATGACCCACATGGGGAAGCCGATTTATTGCGGCAGTAAAACAGCGCCGGCTTCCATCAAGTCTGCTTGCTTCGCTACTGGAATGTAAAATCCTAATTCGTGACGGCAAAAAAAAAAAGAGGTGTGCTTTTATATATATATATATGTGTATATATATGTGTATATGTATATATGTGTATGTATATATATATGTATATTTTAATTTCGATTCCACAAATACATTATTCATTCTTCCGGCTGCATAGAATATAACAGTGATGGACTGAGAGGTCCATCGGTACTTGACCCGGTTCGGGACGGTTTGTGTGACTTTACTGTGATATTGTACCTGGAAAAAATAAATATCATATTTATTTATTTATTTTATTCCCATTTCCAGAGGAAGTCGAGGCGGTACTATCCGACCAGACTGGCAATCAGTCTGGCTGCGGGAGTCACAAGTAGCTCTTCTAACTTGGGCTCCACTCCTGGTACTGGGGATGCAGGCTTCATTGTGGTTGAAACAAATTATCGCATCTACGCCTACACAAGTATGTCGAGAATGTAATTTATCTCTGCTTTCCCGGGTCGTGAGATGGAAGCCTGTTTAGGGGATTCGTTTAATGTCATAGTTTTTATTTTCATCTTTCTTTACCCCAGACTCGGAACTCCAGGTTTCTCTGGTCGCACTCTTCAGTGAAATGTTGTATCGCTTTCCCAATGTGGTGGTGGCTCAGGTCACAAGAGAGTCGGTGCAACAGGCCATCGCGAATGGCATCACTGCACAACAGGTATGACAACAACAAAAGAACATAGTTGATCGGGATCGCTGACAAAACTGCCAATTTCAAATTTTCTGAACTGTTCCTGTATTTTTGCCAGAGGAATGGCCGGAATATTCACACCGGTTATATTTGTCATGCTGGCATATCCAAATACTGTGAATCCTCAATATCAAAATGGCCTTACTTCAATTTTGCAGATCATCCACTTTCTGAGAACCAGAGCACACCCCATCATGCTGATGCAGGTAATGATTTGTTTGAGTCAAATGAAAAACTAGCTGTACATGGATCAACGTAGAGTCTTCTTCATCCTGATGTCTCTGTGCTGCAGACACCAGTGCTTCCTCCAACCATAACAGATCAGATTCGACTTTGGGAGCTGGAGAGAGATAGACTACAATTCACTGAGGGTGGGCGCATTTACTGATGTTATGTGTAAATTATGTCATGCCATTACCTGAAGATCGGAGCAAAAGGCCAAGCATCCTCACTGACTTTTTGGAGTTCTATTTTTAACACATTAATTTTTTGGCTTCTATACCCGTCAATGGCAGTGAATGAGTTAAGGGGGAAACTAACTGTCCCAAACTGACGCAAGCAGAAACAATGAAATGCAATGAATGCTATCCTACGCTGTGATGATTGTTTTCAATTATGTTTCCTTGGCAAAACTTCCATTCGCCTTCATATGTTCTTTTTATTTCTAATTAATTGACCTCAACTATTTATCCCCTTCTCCCTTTCAGGTGTGCTGTACAACCAGTTCCTCTCCCAGGCTGACTTTGAAGTGTTGCGAGACAGAGCTCAGGTTGGATTTAAGTCCTTTTTCTTCCCCAAGGTTATTGTTGTATTTTTGAGCAAGGATCTTGCATACAGTAAGTCAAAAAGGAGTCCATACACCTCACTTCAACGTACTGTACATGATTTCTCCCCCTAATTCTAAATATATATATATATAATGGTAATGTTAAAATGCAAATATATTGTATACATTTTTCTTTAGAAGCAATGTATTTATTATAGTTTAAAAAATGGGTAATTATTTGTATTTTAAAGGCTTGTACCCAGTCACCTGTAACATTTCTATTCAGTTTCTTATTATAGTGTCATTATTATTCTGTGTACCGATTATCCTCACTATGGCCTTTCCCAGCTTACTGTGACCAACAGAAACATTTTCAGATATAGGCAGCTCACAAATGATTTATTTGGTTGCTTCATTGATGGGACAGTGTTCCATAAACACAGCAATTTGTACACAACAAATTAAATAGTATATTTTTTCAATTGTCCCTTTTTAATTAAAAATGTATTTCTACAAAGGAATGCTGCCTTCTTCTTTCTACTTCAAGAAGTCCGTCTTGAATTTGATGTCAGTGATGTGCTAATAGTGTCCATGGTCTAATTGATTTGTTTTGTCGCAGGGTCTGGATTGTCTGGTGTGGCAAGATGTAGCTCACAGGGTGATGGTGGTGACACCACATGGACACAGTGAGGTCAAGAGGTTCTGGAAACAACAAAAGTCTCATACATAACCAGGAGAAGAGGAAACGGAAAGGATGCTATCCCATGATTATGTCAGCACTTCTGATGTACTTTTGGTTCTGTGGAGCAGCTGCTCTCAACTGTTATGCTGGGACCTTCATTTTCCCATTGTCACCAAGTCGTGACCCACTTTTGTTTAAGTTAACAGTGATGAAAATGTATTCCTAAAAAAATAAACCTTTGCAAATGTGAAGAATGCCATGCTTACATTTTCAACATGCGGGGGGGAGAACTACAACTGATTAAAAAAAAAAACAAGTTCTCACAGGTAGATTACCGGTCGGTACATTGCAACATTCATAGTTTGCAAACTGAGATGGAAACAGTATTTTGATTAGGTGAATACTGAATCTATAATGTTGCTGCCACTCGTCCACAACAATAAGAGGAGATAGTGCCGATACTGAACAATCTGCCAGGGGTGTCAAACTAATTTTCTAAACGGGCCACATTGTAGTTATGGTTTCCCTCAGAGGGTCGTTATGACTGTGAACCCATATAAATGTATGATCAACTTACATTGTCACATATACAGAACAACTTGATGGAAAGCCAGTTTTGAAATCAGAAGCCAGTCAGTAATTGTTTGTTCAACAATTTTTCAATTTATTTTAAAAGGGAGAGGATTTGTAACAAATGACAATATTTCATATATCAATATTGTTAAAAGTGAAGAAACAGGAAGTTGACGCACATAATTAGCACTTCGCGGGCCACATAAAATGAGGTCGCGGGCCAGATCTGGCCCCTGCGCCTTGAGTTTGACACCAGTGACTTGCCACTCTTACTTTGTCATTTTATTTTATTAAGTCAAAAGACGTTGGAATTCACACAGACAACCATCCCTCATAACGGAATAAGATGACGCCAAAACGAAGAAGAGTTTGCGGGGAGTCATGTGCGACCAATCTGGGTACTTCGCCACACGCGCAGCTTTAACGGATGGAACGCGTTTAGCTAGCATTAGCATGACAGCGACATATAGCATCGAAGCCTCAACGGCAACGTTCTAACGGGCGACTACACATTTCCTTCAAGAAACCCCAAATGTCGGACGCGCCTCGTTTCGTGTCAATCTTAAACACGGTCCGAACGGAAGGCGAGCGACAGGCCGCAAATGGAGCCCGAAACCTTGCGTAAAAGTCCGACCGACGCCGGATGCTCCAACCGGCCAAACTTGAGAGAGGAAACGCCGGGGGGAGAGGCGAAAGTCGGAGACGGGAGCACAGTGGTGTTGAGGCGAAAAGGAGGAGACGAAGCCATCAAATTTAAGGAGGCGAAATCTGAGTGTGAAGCAGAGTATCAGATGAAAACCGGAGAGGAAGAGGATGCTGGCAAATATGAGGAAGAGCTGGATCCGAGAATTCAGGTAAGATGCTAAGCAAAGCCCCTCTCCTATCAATTCATCATATATTCCTTAATTCATGTCATTATTATGTTATTAATTCATGTCAAGACAGTGATCATGTCAATGATTTCTCGCAAAAGTAAAACAGATAAATATCAATTTGCAGCTCCATATTTTTAGAACTCGCTAACAGTTGTTTACATTTTCAGTTGATCACTTTGACAACATTCCTAGAAAATCACAATGCCCCTTCACTGGTGAGTTATTTTTAGAAACTGGCCTGTTGGCTATTCATTTAGTCATTGGAGGCCAAGTTGGTGACCCCCCGGGTAAAAATATTTATCTTTATATCATGATAACAATTTGCCACAATACATTTTCGGTTATTCTAATTATTGTTTTTATTTATATTAGTGCTGTTAAGCGATTACATTTTTAAAGTAATTAATCACAAAGAAATTCTGAATTAATTATTTTTTTTATATTACAACTACTATTTTTTGTACCACTTGTAACAGATATTTACTTGAATAATATCTTGGAATTAATGCAAAATCACCAAATATGAAGGATATTCAATTCAAAGACTGTTCTCATGGTTTAATTTGATTCTTGAATATGATCAAAACAGTGTCATCTTTACAGACATTTTCTCAAAACTGCCCACAAGCACCAACACTCCAGCAGTGTTGGTTTACAAGGCCCAGTGTTAACTTGAGATGTTTTATTCTGAGATGATGTGAAAAAGATGTACAGCTAACATGTTACAATATTTGCAAAGTATGCAAATTATTTTTGAAGTCAATCAAACTGAGTTAACTGAGTTAAAATATTTAACTTAGTTAAATTAAATTAATCTCCGGCGTTAATGCTTTTGTGAGAGCCTGAATATATATATACAAAATACTATTACTGCTTACCTTTTCTCACTTTATTTTGAAGTGGTGTTAAAAAGACATACATATTTCTGCGCAAATATAAATATCAATCTAAATAAGAGCTAAAAAACTGCTCCTGACAGAAATGGATTAAAAATTGGGAGAAAAAGATGGGCTCTGTATTGAGAATATTTATTGCGCAAAAGTCAAAATCGAAACAAAAAAAGCAATGTATTGAGAAAACAAGTCTCATTAGTAATATTATATGGACTACATCCATCTGATCTTGCCTCGACCTGCTGACTCCCCTCGTGTAGGGAACGCAACCACCACATGCTGTTGCTGTTGTGAAATCCGCTATATAAATAAAGTTGTATGATTTGAAAGCATGTTCTGGTTTTCAGGTATATTGGTGAGATGCAGCTATACAAATATACACAACAATGTGGTCTTTCTTCTGGTTATGTAGCTGTTTGTTTCAAGAAGAAGGCAAGCATTGTTTAGAAAGGGCACATTTGGTGTTCTTCTTGATACTGATACTGATACCAAGTAACCAATACCACTAGTACTTTTGATACGTAACATTTCTATTAAAACCAAGGACAGATAATTTCAAAAGATACCTTTTGTTTATTTCTGATATGGGTCAGAACAGTCACTTTTCACTTTTAAAAATACAACATAAACAAGTCACTCTGATTTAAGATTCCTTTGTAATAAATTAACCGAAGTGCAAAATAAAACAGACTTCATTTTCAGTTTATCCCAACTTACTTTGTTGGTGCTTGGAAGCAGAATAATGGCATGCATCTTTTCGCATTCATGATCCACAATTTTAGCCGTTCCTCTTTTCACCTCCGTTTCCATGAGATGCCATAGTTGAGGGCTTTATTAAAACATCTTTGTATCGTACCAAAAATAATTTAATCGACCAACATATATACTAAAAAATAAAAACAGTCATAGTTATAAATAGCTTGTTCAGATATGCACCCTTGACAAGGATGAAGATATATATATTGATGATTTTTATACTCATGTCATTTCCTGTGTTTACCAGGAGGAACTCGAGCACCTCAACCAAGCCAGCGATGAGATCAACAAGCTGGAGCTGAATTTGGATGTGAGGAAGTTGTTTATTTACCACTGCCAATACTGACAGTGTATCTCAGTTCTTACTGAATGTCATATCGTGGCTGACTGTTTTAGACTCTTTTAGATGTATTCTCTTGTTTATACTTTCTTTAGGATGCCAGGTCCAGCTACAGGAAAATTCTCACAGATTCCGCCAGGAAGCTGAACGCGCAGGGCTCCCAACTTGGTTCCTGTATTGAGAAAGCCAGGCCTTACTATGAAGCCCGCAGACTGGCCAAAGAGGTGTGTGTATTTTATGTATAGTAAAGACTGCATATTGTGCTGTTTTGTTGCAAAAATCAGTTGGGAAAAATATGCTTTAAGGGTTCCAACCAGAATCAGAATCAGAATGCCATATATTGTCATTATACTCAGTGTACAACAAGATTGGAGAGCTCCCCTCTCTCCAGTGCATTGCGTGGTAAACCTGGATCTGTGAAGATAACACTGCTTCAAATTGTCACATGCCATCAAAGGATATCTCACTTCACTGTATGAAAACAAAAAAAAATTCTCAATTCTTCAATTTTACATGTGTGACTAGATTCGTAGTAATTAATTAGTGTGTCTTGGAAAAATCCACAAGAGGTGAAAAATACACCTCCATATTGATTTGTTTCCCTTTTATGGAAACACTTTCGACACGCAGGTACGTCCATGCAGCAGCATAATAGCAATTTATCCCACAATTTTTACTAAAAGTATATTATAACAGGCAGCTAAGCAGGTGTGACATTAAAAACAAACGCTGTGCCGAGTATGTTTAATGAGCAAGAAGTGGGAGATGATCTTAACTGATCTGCTTTCCCTCAACCCTTCTTGGCTCACTGCAGTTTTCAGGCGCAGGCGGCGTTGTGAGCATTTTGTCCATAATGCGAGCAGAGTCGGCACTCGTAAATTAAGCCGCTGTGACACCGGACCAAAGCAGCGGTCTGACCTTGATGCGGGTAATTACAACATTGCGTGCCACACTTCCTAATCCACTGTTTCTCTGAAGTGTATTTCGAGCCATCAAAAGACCATCCTTCGCTGCATCTTTTGCACTAAAAGTGAAATCTCACCCGGTAGATTTATTTCATATTATAGACTGGCAACGATAAATGGATTAACACTTTCTATAGATGCATCCTGTTGGACGAAGCTGTGTGTGTCGAGTCTAGTCCGTTTATACACGTGACAGTTAAATAGTGACATCTTAAATATACTGGATATTCATTTTAAAAATCATTTTTAAAGTCTCCATAGAAGTTTCAACTCAGCATTGTTCCATTCATTGTAACATAAATTCAAAAGTGTACGTGTTGTTTTGTTCAAAGCTAAATTATCGAGTCTCTTTGGAAGGGATGAAAGGACGGCACTTTTTGTGATGGATAGATGGTGTCGTACGCGTCCTCCTTTGCCAAAGATGTTTTTTCAGCCTTAACGTATATGGTCTCTCTCATTCCTCTTTCAAACTCTCTGCGTTATTTGTCCAAACTGTTTACGGTCCATTTTTGTCCTCCGAAAAGTACATTTTCCTCTCGAATGCAAGCAAACCGAAGCAGTCTGGGGTTGGGCTTTCTTTCATTTATTTATTCTCCACTGCAAGGAAAACATATTGTGACATGCTATATAAGTTTAAGCAGGACTGTGTTTGACTATTGTCGTGACGCGGATCAATATAAATTCTCATTTTAGGACTAATTTGCTGAATGCAAAATCAATTATTTTAATAATAGAGTAATTATTTACAGCCATTGTTTTCTGCCTCTCAAGGGTAATCATTGAAAGTAGAAGATGAAAGTAGCAATCATTTGCGTTGAATCAAAATTAGACATTTGTAAACATCAGCTTTTACTTGCATTGATCAAACAAGTAATGAAAAAAGATTGACGAATACAACAATCAATCCCCCTCATGTGATATTGATTAATTGTTGTTTTGTTGTTGTTGTTGTTTTTTTTACTCGATAATCAATGCAAATTAAAAACCGTAGTCAGGAAAATATGGTTTTGTAATAGCTTTTAATGTAAAATAAAATTTTATCCGATGAATCGATCAAGTAATTGATAAAATAATCGAGTCTAAAAATATTTGATTATGACAGCTCTAGTTAAATAGTCATATACAGGTTGTGAATAAAATTTTATTGTGTGTACTTAATCATCAATTGCAAAGATTTGGACGCATTTTTAAAGTGGCAGATTATTTCCTAGACTAAATTCAAGAATTTGACGACTATTCCTTGTTTGCCATCTTGTGTCCCCCCCCCGTGTTCCTCGGCTTTGTGGTGTGAAAGGAATTTGAATTTTTATTGTTGTTTGCTTTGAGCACATCATTACAGCCGCACTACAGGATGTCTCTCAAATCCATTGGTCAAGAGAATACATTGAAATGAGGGCAACTACATTTTCACAATGGCATCTTTGTACAGATTCTATCTAAAGTGGAAATGGAACATCTATATAGAATCTATAGAATTTGCGATACAGAAGTCTGGACATCCACACACAATGGATTTGTTTTCCCACAATCATCTCACATGTTTTTTTGTTTTTTTTGCACAATCAGTCACCCTGTTTAAGAAATATGCTGTTAATAAAAATAACTAAACTGATTTTTGTTTCTGTTTGAGGCGCAACAGGAGACCCAGAAAGCTGCTCTCAGGTATGAGAGGGCTGTGTCCATGCACACTGCCGCCAGAGAGATGGTGTATGTTGCGGAACAAGGCCTGCTGGCTGACAGGAACACCATGGATCCAACCTGGCAGGAGATGCTCAACCACGCTACTGCAAAGGTATGCCTCCTTGAATGAAAAATGTTTTTCATATCCCGTAATTCATACATTCGTTCATTCTCAGAACCGCTTTTCCTTACGACTGTACGTCAAAATAAAAATTAAATTGTTATATTAAAAATTAGATTTTTGTTGCATTTGTCAGCCGCACACTAATGTTAATTGATTATAAATCAAGCCGAGCTCTGAAGTCTGCATATTTGGGTGTGTTGGTGGAGCCCGGGCTTCAAAACAAACATGGTGAAACAGCATTTAGCTGTTATGCTGTACTGCCCCAAGTATGAATGCATTTAAATCCGGATTAAAAACTATATATATATATTTTTTTTTATTAAAGTCTTTTCGGCATAATTAAAAATCTATTTCACTTTGGCCTTTGAATAATTTCAGAAAGCTACTTTTTTTTTTTCCTTTGATCTTAAATGTGTTTAAATATTTTGGTTGCATATGTGCTTACATGTCAACTTATGTTCTTTCAGTAATTTTTATGAGCTACCTTTGTTCTCTTTTCTTTTGAATATCACATTTGTTGAGGCTTTGTCATTGGAAGATGACTAAAAATGGGCCTTTGCTTTTGTGAAGTATGACAAAAATCTATTTGCACAATTGTGGCTTTCCATATCAGTATGATCGCAGACGGTGATGTGGACGGATGGCCATTCAACTATTTTTGAAATGCTTACACTATATTATTAAAAGTGAAGACTATTTGCAATTTTCGTATTTTAACAAGAATACAATACAATACAGTACAACTTTATTTATATCACGCATTTCACAAGCAGACAAACATGATTTGCCTGAGTGGGCCACTTAAAGTAATCTGGAGGGCCAGATCTGGCCCCTGCGCCATGAGTTTGATACCAGTGATGCACATTAACCTCATCAACGCCTAATTTCACAATAACCTTTTAGCGTGCAAGTGGCTACTTTGTTTAAAGAAGAATGCTTCAAACTGAGTTATTACTCTCCATTAATAAAGCTGACTCATCTATTGCACACCCCTTTACTGAGAAAAAAATACAATTGCAGGGTTCAACTTTAATTTGAATTGTGATAGTCCGGCTGGCCATTTCTGTAAACACAGTATGGATTACCTCGTATAGGCCGTGTGACCTGAATCTGACATCCCCACTTTGCATTCTCACAATGTCTCCTCCTGTATTGCAGTGGTTCTCCTTTTTCTTCACTATCTCCTTATTGTCCATTTTACTAAGAAATTATCTCCAGTTACTGCTTTTAAATCATACCACCATTTGAAAAAGTCACAGCTTCCAAAATAGCCCAAACTGGAAACATTTAAGGACATAATCCCAAAAGTATTGATAGTCATTAAGAAAAATGTCCAGTTGTGTGGTAATCACAGATTCATCAGCAAGTCTGCAACTGATGCAAAGTCATGAAGTAATATAAATTGTCCAGTACTGCGCTAATTTTGATAATCAACATATGAGCAAATGATGCGGAAAGTCATTACGAAATACACATTAAAATGTCTAGTAGTGCCGCAATATTGATCAACAATAGTTATGGAAATGATGCAGAGTGACAGAGCTGCAACGATGAATCTAGTAATAATGGCTCTATGGAGATGTGCAAAGTTGGCAAAGTGTCACAATAAAATGATTAACTTTGCTTTAAAAAAAAAAAAAAAAGTTCACGGCAAGGGGAAAGAAGTTATTACTGTGAAAACCGATTTATGTAATTTGAATATAATGTCTACCCTGTTCAAATAATAATAATAATAAATCTCAAGTGAACAATGTAGAATATAAAAAATGTATTTATTTATTATTTTTGCAATCTCCTGTTATATATAGTGATATACGTGGTCATCAATTTCAAACTTTTTTTCCTGATCAGGTGAACGAGGCCGAGGAGGAGCGCTTTCGCAGCGAGCATGAGCACCAGCGGGTCACACAGCTGTGTCAGGACGCAGAGGCAAAAGTCCAAACACTCCAAAAATCGCTGAGGAAAGTCATAGTCAAGTCCAAACCCTACTTCGAACTAAAGGCTCAGTTCAATCACATTCTGGAGGTACGTGCAAAGCGCCATTTTATCCCCTGAGCAATTTTAGTCAACAGAAGTGACAAAATAGCCGCCCCGCGAGATGGCTAAAAAATTGAACAGAATGCCATGTTTCGACGAGTGGGCCTGCATATAACATATTCTTGTAAAGAAAATGTTTGGGTTGACTTCCCCTTTGAGGAAAATGCGAATTTTCTCACACCCAAGACTCACCGCCAACACTGATTTGTGTTGAAGCAATTGTCATGTCGCGCTGACGTCGGCGTGTTGCTAATTATGTAAATGCTCAAAATTGCAACGTGTGAAGCTGCACTGCAATGTCCCTGTCGCTGCAGATGAATCCTTTTTTTTTTTAATAAATATATTTTGTTGCTAGTTTCAAACATTTTAGTTTTAAGTTAATGATATAATGTCATACTTGCTTGATTTTTGGCATAAGGATGAATAAAAGTAGAATAAATCTCCCCCCCAAAAAACTGAATAAAAGTAGAACGATATCCCTGTAATAATTCTTCCCACTATTCCTCTCAGATGAACTTGAGCCGCGGCCCCCAACCCCCATAATACATTTTTTTTTTTATCCTTATGCTTTTAACCTCAAGCTACTTTCTTCTGTGTGAATCTGCACATTGGTTAGTTGCAGACTTGTGTGGCCCAGAGGTGTTAAAAATTCAGGTCAAGGCCTTCCACCGTTAGTGACTTTGACTTTTCTTTGCAATGTTTAGCTGCTTAAGCCGCGTTTCTTCCAAGTACATCTTACTTCTACTTGCCACGGGACGCGCTGATTTTGTTTCACTGAAAAGTGCGTCAATGGCATTATAGCACTGCTTATTACGAAACATACTTCTCATTTGCATTATACTTAATACAGAGCATTGCTTTGATTCTTATGTCAGTCTTCTTGTTCCTGTCACCCAAATGTATTTATTGCCTAAAACAAGGTTATATTCCTAAAACCTGAGGTCAGCCAAATTGTTTATTTTGTCTCCCATTGGAATTATGTCTTTCTTTTATTTATTTTTTTAAATTCTCATTTTATTTAGTCATTCATTTATTTATTTATAAAAGAAGAACCAAAATATAGTGATGACGCAGGCATATTCCTCAAAGAGAATGACAGAAATCACTGTGCTGCAGTTCAAAAAGTCTGTTTCAAGGAGACATTTCACAAGCGTTGACCATCCTACAGTTTTAGACGTCAGCCCAGTTTAGAGTCTTTTGGATGGTTGTGATTACTCACAATGAAATGCAATTTATTCACACGTTGTTCATGCTCCGCTGGTTTCTCTTGAGGACAATGCACACACGTCTGTCTAGATGCGGGAGTGATAGTAATGTGCTTCACTGCTGGTCAGTGCGTGCGTCGAGCTGGGATGTGATGTGATTGATGTGCTGATTAGTTTGATTAGTTTCATACTCTGTAATTAGCAGCCACGTTTCACATACACGCCCACCCATTTGTTCATTAGGCTGGAAATAATATTTTTATTTGGTGCAATCTGACTGAATCTTTATATGTTTTTCTCAACTGGGCATGAGCAGCCTGCTTTAAATTCAGAGTTTAAGTTTATTTCCACTATGTTGGATCCAAAAACAAATGATTCCATTTACATTTTGAAGCTCGAAGTTTATAAACAGGGGTCCAAATGTGTGTTTTAATTTGAGTTTGAGTCACTCACTGGCCTATGCGCAATAAAATCTAATGCAGAAGCAAGTGAAGTCCATCTATCCATTTTTTTTAACTGCTTATCCTGTTCCGTGTCGCAGGTAGGAGTTATTCTACCCGTCTGTGGGCGAAAGGCATCCTGTGCTCTTCTTTCACTGCGCATGGGTAGAAAGCCACCACATAGTCACTGAGCGAAAAATGCACTGTACAGAAGTCAGACGACTGAACCACTACATTATCAGTGACCGTGGTGACCTATGAAAGTAAAATTTAAATTCTTGAAAGTAAAATTCTCACCTGTCAATTGCATCGAAGGTTTCCCACTGACAAATAAATACATTTTCGTGTTTAAGCGAAGGCAAGGCATAAAAATATAGAACGCTTCTAGAGCAGGTGTGGGCAAACTACGGCCCGGGGGCCACATGAGGCCCATTAAATGTTTTAATCCGGCCCGCCGAACTTGAAAAGAATTAAATGTATAAACCTTGTTAATGTTTTATTTTCTAAATACTGTGTTTTTTTAAAGACATATATATATATTGTTGGAATGTTTTTGTTCACTTTCATTTAAAACTAAATGTATTTTTTTTTTTACCGATGAAGTGAGGTTACCAAAACATTCCATCCATCTGCTCCTGGTCTGGCGCCTCTGTCAAATTTTAGAACCCATTGGTGGCCCGCCAATCAAAAAGTTTACCCACCCCTGTTCTAGAGGAATAACTCAATTTACAAACACGTTCCGTTCTTACATTAGCGCTGTTACCTGAATTTCCGTGTAAATCGGACTCAACCCTTTAATTAGGGCTGCTCGATTATGAAAAAATAATATTGATTATTTTATTTTTATTTTTTATTTTTATTTTTATTTTTATTTTTATTTTTATTTTTATTTTTATTTTTATTTTTATTTTTATTTTTATTTTTATTTTTATTTTTATTCATAATTGAAATCACGTTGATCCAAACGATTTTTTTGGGTTGGTACAAAACAAAATCATGACAAATTTATTTTATCTCTTATCTTAAAATAATTAATAAATATGAGTATGGTTTCTTTGTACAAACAGTACATTGGCGTTTTCTTGCTATTTGCTTAGAAACTGCCATTGAACTGTTGGAACATCGGAATTAACAATTTCAATGGAATACTCAATTATAGTCCTTATTGTATTACACGTTGTGAAATGAGAACCATTTTAACATTTTTTATCGAATAATATTATAGAGTGTATATGATAATCGTTTTCCGTATCTAATTTAGCATTTTTTTTTTCCATTATATCTTTCAGGAACACAAGGCTAAAGTAGTACAGCTGGAGGAGCAAGTAGCAAAAGTAAAAACCCGTTACTCTGTGGCTCTGCGGAACCTGGAACAGATTAGTGAGCAGATCCATGCGCAGCGAGGCCAAGTCCGCGCGAGCAGGGGGCGGCTAGCGACGTGCGGTGGCCGTAGCTCACCAGTTGGTGCCGAAGCTGAGACCAGAGTTGCAGTGAGCGTTCCGATTGGTAGCTTTGTGGGAATGGGTAAGGTAGAAAGTGACTGGGTAGATGGTGAGAAAACGCGGCTGTGGGTGGAGAAGCACCGGCAGAACGGCTGGGGCCAGAGAGAGGAGCTGGAAGCGGAGCACACCGGTTCTGACCGCATGTCCATCATCAGCCTACAGACCATCGCGTCTGACCTGGAAAAATGTGATTCGGTCGAACACCTGGGTGACTTCAGCGATGGCGGGAGTGCGCTGGGCGAGGAGTGGGACTGGAATAGGAAGACTCCACTCAGGCCCGGCAACAAGGCGGAAGCGACCGATGGACCCCAGCAGGTCAAAACACGGCAGCAGAACGAATCGGCTAATAAAGAGAAGCAGGAGAACTTCGTCAAGCAGCACCACAGAAGTGTAAGTCTCTAATATGTGGAGAATGCTGCTGAATGTTCATGATTGACATTCAAATAAACAGAGTGAGGACTAGATAAACAAGTATAAAAACTGTATTTATTCATATTTTGGCCAGATGTATTTATACAGCATATAAGAAAATCGTCTCGTCTGTTACCAGCTTATGGTGGGATTCGGTCATCAAACCACAGAGACGGACGGGGTCGCTATCCAGACGTGGATGTATTTATGGCACTCGTTCCCTATGCTCATTAAACTCAACTCAAGATTCTTCATTTTGCTCTCAATTGGTCTTTAGAGTACAGACTTCCACATTTCCCTGTAATCAGGCAAGCATAGGAATATTTTCTCCACCTTTCTCGTTTTTTCTCTCTTTTATTGATTGTTCTAATCCTGGAATTGTATTTGCATCACTGCTTTAATTTTGAAGTAAGCTTTGGGACGAAACCAAGAGGTGTGTTTAAAGTTTTTGATTTTCTGGTGAAGTTCTGGACAAGGGAATTAATAAAACATAAAGCCAAGCCTTCATTAACTCATTCATTGCCATTGACGGATATTGAAGCCAATAAGTACATTCATTTTAACTGGGCTGGTATTAATTAGGAAGCTGGAATAGGCTTGCGGATTTCTTCGATTTGTATTTAAATGCGCTTGTACATTGTAAGGTGATTTCAATTACAGTGTTATTGGTTTTAAATTAAAATTTTAGTTTAGGCACAAAAATCATTATTGAGTCCAAGTCCTACAATATTTAGCTGACTGCTCTAAATTCCAAATCACTTGACCTGTTAAATTATGAGTTGTTATTATTTACAGCAGGGGTGTCAAACTTATTTTTGTGGACTGGCCACATCGTAGTTCCGGTTTCCCACAGGGGGCCGTTATGACTGTGAGTCCATTTAAATGTATGATCACCTTGCATTATCACATGCACACAACAAATTGATGGAAAGCCAGTTTTAAAATCAGAAACCAGTAAGTAATTATATGTTCAACAATTCTTCCATTTATTTTAAAAGGGGTGTATTGGTAACAAATAAATGGCAATATCTCATATCGCAATGCTGTAAAAGTGAAGAAAATGTGCAATTAACAGGAAGTTGATGCACATGATTTGCCATTCGCGGGCCACTTAAAATGAGGGTGCGGGCCAGATCTGGCCCCCGAGCCTTGAGTTTGACACCGGTGATTTACAGTATTTTAATTAACTTTTGTGAGAATGGAACATTACACTGACTGACCTCTGATGTGCCAAATATTTCATTTTGTTTTAACTAAGAAACAAAAAATAGCTTTTGTTTTTTTTTAAAGTTTGCATGAGTTATTTGAATATTTCAAATACTGCTTTGCATTTTTGAAAATGTTTGCCATTGTTGCACCATGTTAAGTAAGATTTCCTGTATTTGCCAATGCATTTTTATTTATAACATTATGAGCCTCTACATTTTTTTTATTTATTCATATGAACAAGCATCAACTGTTGAGCCTATTTGAACTCCAGTTAATCCACAACGCTAAATTCCCCTGTCATCGCACCGGGGGAATTTAAGTATGGAGGCTCCTTGCATGTTGTAAACAAGTTCCTTGAATAGTATTAAAGATGATCTGACGTTATGTGGAGACAGCGTATTTTGCGCAAGACTCGCTTAGTCAGTGTTTTGTTCCAGCACGCTATTTATTCAGTTCTTCTTCTTTTTTTCCGGCTCACAAGATTTCATTTTGTTGCTTTAAACAAAACACTGGTGTGCCTTTTTTGTTGTTGCTTGGGTATGCTTAATTAACACACTTTTTTTTGTGCTATTTTCAGCTAAATGATCCCAATTCACCAAACAGAAGTGTACTTTATCTCAGATTTTAATTTTGGGCCTGTACATATGCTCACTGGGTACGACATTCCCACGAGGGTTGAATAAAAAGATAAAAATAACATTGGTCAACTGTAAATTTTAATCCGAGTTGGCTTTGAAGTGACACTTAATGCATTTTTTGACAGTTTTTAAAAAATGCCCTCACCTGGTTTTTGAGATTTTCATTTTTTTGGTTTTTAGTTTGATGTATAGAAATGTGTGCGATATAGATTTTACCATACATTGTTATTTTTTTTGGGGCATTTCAGAAAATAAAAATCTGAAAATGTTCTTACCCTTAATTTGCTATTACATTATTGTTACTACTAATTTGATGTGCTGGAGAAAAAGCAAGGGAAATTTGTAATCAGTAATTTCCTTCCTTGGATGAGTGTGTAAGCAAACATTATGCAATATTTATCCATAATTTTTTTTTTTTGTCTTACAGTTCTTGCGGTTCTTACTTCATTTATATTTCTGAAACATGCTAATGTTGTTTATAGTGTTTCACAAAATGTGTATGCACTTTGTTTTTTGGGGGTCAACGGTGTGCAGCTTTTGCAATGTTGATTTATTTATTTTTTCCACTGTTCCAAATTGCATTGCAAGTTGAAAGAGAAAGAAATCTTTACTTGTCAAATTGAAATAATTTATATTAAAAAGTTAATTGCTACAGTTACCAAGCTTTACTGTGTCATTTTTTAAAGGATGACTGATTCGAGATGGTGCAACAATAATATTGTGATTAAAAAAATACGGATCTACAGATTACTTGACGCAAAAAAATGTTTTACGTATTGTGTTGATGAAAACTTGATTCTAAATTTGACAGAAGGCCAAACTAGCACTGTGGGAATATGTTCCCTTCTCGTTCTGGTCAGTACTCAAACCACAGCATTTTAGACCAGCTGGAGACTATTTAACGACTCACTCGAGCAGCATGCAAAGAGAGTTACAATCAAAGTGACAATGAAAGTAAACAAACTGTTTAATCTGGCCCGAACTCCCATGGCTTTCTTTTCCTCTCTTTAGCGTATGAAATGCGGCCGCGTTATTTAGGTGGACAAGTGTCGATGCATCTTCTACGTCATGCAATCTGTCGATTTACATGCGGTCACATTGGCTGATATCCAATTCATGTTGGATTTTTTTATCCACAGAAGGAGACAGGTGGGAAACAGAAGGCCATGCGATCTCGAGTAGGACGCGAGAAAAAGCAGGAGGAATATTCAATGAACTGTCAGAAAAATATAGTACAATATTTAATTAAAAAAAAAAATAATTTGATGGATGATAGCACGATTAAATGTAGTTCATTTAATCATACATGGTGTAAATAAAGTAACCAAATCGTCAGCTTCTCCAATGAAAGGCTGTCAGGCATCAGAGAAGTAGAGCGATTGTGGTGTCTTTTCACGTACAATAAGCACTTTACATATTCACATGCTACAACATAACAAAAGAACCGTTGACAGTTCGTTTGAAGTGCATGGAGAGTTATTAAATCAAATTTGATTTGATTTCATGGATATATTCAATGCTTATAGACTCGTATGATGGCTTGGCCTTGATCACGCAAAGAGGCCGCATCAGGATGAACTTTATTGCCCTTGGCTGCACTGTGACACGGGTGAGTTATTCGGCTTTTTAATGAAAGAATTTTAAATGACATGCTCGACAATGATAGTGTCGTATTAAATGATATCTTCAAGTGAGGTGATTTTTGTGACAACATGCACAAAATGAGTTCTTGGAGCTAATGTCGGTTGAGCAATCCATTGGCAGAGAATGTTTAATTCTTCAAAAAAAAAATGAAAAGAATTTTTGTTTATTTAAAACAACCTTATATATAGCATCAATGTTGTGCCGTTAACCTTTCAAGCGATGAATTGAACACAAATGGTGCAGCGATGTAACAATACTCACAGTCGTGTATTATTTATCCTCTTCAAAGAACGCCCGATATTAGTGCCGCACAGATGAGCTGAGACGATTTGAGATGTCTCAATAAATGTTACATTTCCATTTCTGATTGTCATTTACAGCCACCGGATGGTCAGAAGGGGAACACCTGATATAGAAGCACAATGGGAATTCAATGTGACAGAAACTTTAATTTAATTTAAATCGATTGATATTTTTCCTCATTAAAACACAAATTTTTCTTTTCCTTCTTTTTTTTGGTCTTTTTTGGGCCGTGTAGGAATAAAATGGATTAAATGACTACCATACTCCTGACACCATACAACAATAGTCCCTCAAATGACAACAATTGGATCATTTTGATTTTGTGTACAAAAATTTCAATTTTGTCACTATTTAACATTTAGCGCTAACGCAGATGAGCAAAACACTGAGGAGTCATTGTAAATGATCACTTTAGTCGAAAACATTTGCTTTGGTTTACTGAACAGCCACATGTAGGCAATAGTGGAATTGCTGCAGCCATTTTGCGCTACCATCTGAACACATCATCATACCCGTTCATTTATTTAGCCATGGAAATAATTGTTTATTGTGATGAAAACAGCCCGAATATCTACCCGGAAAAATCTCTTTCCAATAGTTTTTCTCATAAAACCATTTTAGTTGATAAATCGCGTCTAGGCTTAAATTGGACACCACATTCTCACAGCCCTTAATCTTTCGATGAATGGGTGGCACATTTCCCTGCTACATGTTCGGTGCTTTACCAAACACACAATCTTTCTGGGGACAGATGTGATAATGAGTCCAGGTCATGAGCGCAATCATGCACTGTGTGAACAATGCCTCACACTTACATCCGTGTGGGCATAGCCTTCATCGAGATTTTAAAAGATAGGAAGACGAGTCTGGTGGTCTTGATTAATCGCTTTCCTGTAAACTGGTACGAGAACGTGATCACCAAGAGCAGGAATGTACAGTATCATCAAATGCCTCCCATTATCCTAAAACAGCAAATTTATTGTTTTGCCCTTCTTGGATTTGCAATATCAATACCACCATCTGTTGTTTGACTGCTCCATATGCGTGCGCAGACAGCTCCGAAGCAATTATACGGATGGACAGGAGAGTTTTATTTAACAAGGATGAACTGCTTTTGTTGATTGCCTCGCAAGAAAGGTGTGTGGTTTGGAGGAACAAAATTTTCCAATGATAATATTTCACGACAAAGGTTATAATACTTGATGAAAACTAACGAAATAACTCAAAATAAAATGAAATAATATAAAAATGAGAGCGCTTTCAAAATAATGATAATTAATTGAAAAGGGTCTTTCAGGGTCGATGAGACTGTGGTGCTGGGACCAGGTGCAATCAATTACCGTCATCAGTACTTAAGCCGGGCCCTGGTTGCATTTCATCGCCAGATCAACATCCTCACTTATGATTTTGTACATCCGGCCAGTTTGAGTTGCATACCCGACAAATGTTTTAGAATCCTGACCTTGCCTCGTTTACTTTTGTTAAATAAAACCATCACTTTTTTCGACTAATCCATCTGCCTCTTTGCTCTCGGGTCCTCCACACCACATCTAGCGAGCTAACAATTAAGGTTAGATTGCTGCTTTGGTGTCTCAGCCGCTTAATTTGCGAGAGCGGCTCTGCTCGCAATATGGACATAACGATCCACAAGCTGGCGCCTATGTCGCCCGGGCGTTCTGAACAGTTGAGACCCAAAGGAAGCAGAATGTCCATGCAGGTCAGCCAGCCTCTGGTTGGTTAAAAATACTCAGCAGGGTGTTGTCAACTGCGTGGCGTGTCTTCTGTCCAACTGAAAATCACTCCTTCTCCCGGAAATGTTCACTCAAGAAACCTTGCGTAAGTACATTTTTTTGTAAAAATTGTGGAACAACATGCCAGTACTAAAACCAATAAAAACTAAACAAAAACAATGCATTAAAAACGAATTTAATTTTAAAAACAAATGTTGAAATAAAATAAAACCCATCTATAATGAAACACAAAAAGTATTTATTTCAAATCAATTACGCAATAAATAATATATGTGAAAAAAAAACACAATATTCTATGCTGTATCTATTCTTGAAACTTACGCATACAAACAATGAAATGCAAAAATCCACATTTAGAATAAATAGATCAATTAAATAGATAAAATACTGTACCAGAAATGTTCTCCCAGCGCTATCTGGTGGAAATCAGCGGATGGCAGGTGTCAAAATAGCATGACACTTGCGTTTATTTTAAGCCAATTATGTTATTAGCATTAATATTCGGCATCGAGTCAGACTCGGATTGAATATTTCAATCACTTGTTCAAAATGATTAAACCATTATCCAAGATTTAGACATGAGTTACTAGAAGAGAGTAACTTGAAATTACTGCATTAGGAAGCTTTCCTTGCATGTTTCTTTAACTGTATCACACGTGTCTATTCCATTTTTTTTGGGGGGGGGGGTGCTCAAGCACCCTGAAATTGAATCCAAGCACCGCCAAAATTTGAGAGATCTTTAGAATTTTTTTAACTCATTTTTTAAACTAGTTGTCATTATGTGTTAAAACTTAAGTACTTCGTTAGTTTTAACCACACAAATTTTAACACTCATTTTTGGCATGCACTTGTATTGATGTTAAAGCCAAGGTGAAATTGACTAACGAAGTGACCGAATACCCATTTTCATTGAAATTCCTTTTGTGTATGCATATGTGTGTGTGTGTGTGCCTATATCATTCTTTACATACAAATACTGAACTTGGTTCTCTGAAGTGTGAAATTGAAGAATCAACAGTAATTGTTTTTGTTAGCTGCCTCTTTATGAAAGACGGTGAGCGAGCTGTTCGGCATTTCTGGCCCTCTGTTAGGTAACAGCTCATTTCCATCATATTCACCCGACACCGAGGTTCTTTCTCCATGACATAAGCATGTTAATATGACATTCAAGCCTCACACATTCTCTCTGACCTCCTTTACATTTTTGGTGAGTTTGGGATCCTTCAGAAGATCCCCTAAACTTCCTCTCACGCTCCATCCGTATAGCTAAGACGATCTCTCCGCATCATTGTAGGATAGTAAGCCGTACTGAGATGAAAAGAATCAACCATTCTTGATGCTTCATGCTGGTGAGGAGATTCAGTAAATCAGAAAAGATTAATTCCAGCAGTGTGTTGAGATGTTCCAGCCCCCTTTCCGGCTCAGTGGGATTTAGTGGTAGTCGTTTTCACACACTAGTCAAAGCCTGTTTTCAAGTCGTCACCTTCATCATCGAGTTTGTGCACGATTTTGAGGCATTCGATTAATCAGTAACAGTAGTTGCGGGTAAATGTCACAGCAGCCACAAAACACAACAACCATATATATATATATATATATATTTATTTATTATTATCTTCAGTATAGAAAGCAGGTGTTTTTATGACGCAATCACATGTTGCATCATCTGCCTGGTACTGCCCTTACTCCCACTTTCCAAAATCCTACACAGAAAGTTAAAGCGCAGGAGATTGAAAGGGGGATCGGTGCAGTGTCCGCAGTGATGCGCAGCCTGTATCGGTGAAAGGTCTCGATTTACCCGTTGATCGAGTTCCTACCCTCACCCATAGTCTGTGCGTCTTGGCCAAAAGAACAAGATACCGAAATGAGTTTCCGCCGCAAGGTGTCTGGGCTCTCTACCTTAGAGACGATGTGAGACATTCGGTCATTAGAGTCGAGTCACTGATCCTCCGCATCGAGAGGAGCCACATTAGGTAGCTCAGGCTAGGTTAGGATGCCTCCTGGATGCCTCCTCGGTGAGGTGTTCTGGGCATGTCACACCCGGAGGATCTGCTGGGGAAGACCCGGACACTCTGGAGAGACTTTGCCTCATAGCTGGCCTCGGAACACCCCTGAAGGACTGACTCCACCTCAGATAAGCGGAAGAAAATGGATGCATGGACTAATTTGTGAATATGTATGTATGAAGACAATGGGGAAATGAACGCTCCTGTGCGTTTGTCTTTAAATTGAGCAACTCACACAATATTTATAAAGCTGTTCATCCTTTTAGGATTAAGCACTAGAGTTATGATAAACTTATATAAAAAAATGACCTGTATTTTTTTTATTAAAAAGAAACATTTTTTTTGGTCCAGGTTTTTATTTCAAGAGCATCAGACAAGAGGGATATTTTACACTACGGGTTAAGGGATTAATTAACACTCCGTGCATTGTTGATTTTTTTTTTTTGTTATTTTTTTTTTTTATCATTGTTAAGGAAGATTGATTCATGACGTTTCGATTTAAATAATAATTAGCTGACAGTATGACCAAATAGAGCTGCAGCCACACTGCAGCAAGGGGTCGGGGGTGGTGGTGGGGGGGGCATATTGGACATAGACAGTAATTTTATGACTGTAGTGGGTGAAGGTGACACATGATGGAGGAGGGGAGCGGCCACATTGGAAATTGACAGAAAATGCAGAAGGAGATGGATGGCAGTGGTGATGATCAAGGATGCCCTTTGTGGTACTCAGCTGCTGTGTCATTTCTCACTTCAACAAGGTAAAATAGAGACGGGAATAATGAAATACAACCACCCGTAATACATTTATTATTGCTGCATGGAGAGCATTGTGGAGACGCATTGCTAAGGATGGAAAAAGAGACTCCAGACTTTCTAATTACGTTGGGATTTATAACCTCCAAGCAGAAATCGGAGTATTCGCTATTTGTGTGCACACTACTGTGCCACGGGTTCATTCTTGTTTGGACAGCATCTGGATGCTGCATATGGTATACGGCTCTTTTTCTTTTTTAGCCCTTTCTTTCTTGTTATATTTTTAAAAGCAATATGACTCGATTAACGGTGAAAGACAAACTGATACCAAAACATGTGCCCAAAAAAAGAGTGAAAGGTGATGCGAGGCAACATATTTATTTTTTTACATTTTTTAATTATTCATTTACTTAAGAGTGCAGTTAAAATTTTGCAATTACCACAGAAATTGAGAGAATTCTTTCCCGTTTCCCTTGCATGATACCGACTCAGCTCACCATGGTTTTACTCCTTTCGAAACATTTCCCCTGGCAAAACCTGATAGTACTCCTAGCACCTTGTTCATCAACATCCAGGAACTACGTGTCAATGACTGTGCACTCCTTGCTCACCCCCCCCACACACACACACAAAAAAGCCTTTTTTTCAACGAAGGTCCCCGTCTAATTTCTCTCCCAGTTGTCACCATTAACATCTTACCCCTTAAGTACAAACAACAACAGATACTGTAAGTCAGCAGAGGACAGAGACTGGAATACAAAGACGAGTTGTAACATATTTACCACGAGTCAAAACCACCCTCATTTCCAGAGCTGGGCACTTGACCCTTTTTTGACGGTCAGTCCCTCGCCTTCCGGTCGTGATCTGGGTAGCCTTCCGGCCTCGACCCTTTGACCTTATTCCTAAAAATTGTCGGCCCCCTTTGAATGTTGGACCCGCCAACATTGTAAAAGGTGATGAGGAAAAAGATGCACACAAAACATGCTAACATTAGCGTATGCTATATTGATGTTAGCACAGTCCAGATATTATGGGATGTAAATCCGGACAAGTTTCGCTTTGAACCGATGCTCATATTCCTTTTCCTGCCTGGTGGTCCGAATGTTGTAAGATGTTCCTAGTGGCGTTCACACCCACTTATGCTGTAGCTGCGAGGCTAACTGCTATGCTTATCCACATCCTGTACAGCGAGGTCAGATATTTTTCCTCTCCACAGAGCATTACACTCTGGCAGATTGTCGCTCGCCAGCATCGGTGAGTCGACAAGCACAGTACTTGGCTAGTTTTTCTAAATTCGGATGATTAGAAGACAAAGTAATTTGCGATCTCTTGGCAGAGCGCATGCATGACCCCTCGTAATACTGCTTTTCCCTAATAACCTGCAGCTGTCAAATGTGGTGGGAATGGCAATTTTGACCATTTCTCCGTGGGCTCCTGCACCAAGTTTCGGCTCCCTTATAGCCTTCAATCACCAGCGACCCGCATATAAAAAAAAATAATTAAAAAAAACGGCTTAGAGCAACATGGTAAAAAAAATAAATAAATCCTGAAATTGGCAGTTCTCATCGCGGCAGGTTTTGAAAAAGTCATGATTCGAACTGTTTCCTCCCACTTGGTTTGGTGTCACTTCAGAATTACGTTTCATCGAAAAAAAAAACGTGTATCAGTCGCAAAAAAGATTGAGCAGCATGTGGAGTTGAATGGCTCTGAGGACTCTTATAAATGAACATGCAGAGTGCACCTGATTGACCCTCACACTGCAGCATTTTCACAACAATGAGCAGAGGGAACACACAAAACAGCCGATTTTCCTGGTGTGAGACGGCTGACTGCTGTTCTTGTCACATTGGAGCTTTAGCGCTCACAGTATTTTGGCACGCCCGATGAGTGAATCACAGCGATGCAGAGACAGCTGCGGTCTCAGCAATTTATCGAGCATGCCGTTTGAGGCCTCTGTCTTTGTCAACCAATCAACACTGGAATACATATCCCACTACTGTGTATTTAACACATCCATTTAATCATTTCCCACTTCTTACCTGGAGTTGAGTGACATACTGAGGAAGGAAATCCAAATGTCATTCCCTTAGCACGAGACTGGTCTCATACTGAGGATGCTTTGTGCACATTTTCTTATCTTGCTATAGCAGCAGTGGTGACTATAGTGTATTTTTTTTTTTATCTTAAAAACATTTCTAATGAGCAGAGGTAAACCAACAGTTGTAAAGTAAAAGCTCTTGGGAATGCCTAAGCCTGCCACATCTGATTTTTGTACTAGAGAAGTAAGCTATAATGTACGCTGAGATTTTTTTTTTTCCACGTACAGATTTTCAGTGGCAGTGTAATTCGCACAAGAGCTCTAAAAGTGAAGAAACAATGTTGCCACCATGGAGGCACTATTTGTTCTTTCTAGAAGCCATTCTATTGACAACATGCTTCCATTCATCCATTAAAGTAGATTGGAACAAGCAAACTAATGTTCATATTCCATAAAATGACCCCTCACCTAATGTTTTTACTTTCTGGAGACGATTTTAAATTTTTGTAAGAGAATCGTCGATTTTTACAAGTCTCGGCTGCTTGGCTTCATGAACTGCCTTTCCTCTCAATGTCATTGACCAATTCAACAATATCCATTTCTTAGCGTAGCTTTTCTTAGTGTAGCACAAAATGTATTCAACAGTAGACAAGATGGCAGCTTCAACAAAACCTCCCAAAATCTGTAAAACAGAATTTATTTAATTTCCTAGAGGGATGTGTCCATCATCTTGAGCAGAATCATTTGTATCTGTAGATGGCAGACATAACAGATAGCGTGGGTTGTAGCCGATGTGCTAGCCCGTTAGCATTAGCCTGAAGCGGCCTGCTAATCGCGGTGAGTCTGTACAGACGCATACTAGATTTAGCCGCTTAGCTAGTCCCATTCCGCTTTTGTCTACAGGCTCCTGGACTTTAGTTTTGGGTGACTCCATCGCTCATAACATTAATCTGGCATTCCCGCCAGTGCAACCGACACTGACCTTTTAGAGAGCTGGCAGTCAACAGGACCAGAAACCAGCAAAAGGCTAATAACACTAGCTACTCGGATAGAGAAATACACGTCGACTCCATGTCAACCGGATGAGGCAATCAGAGATTACAACAAGCAACATGGCTCGGATTTAAATCTCGCCAGAAAAACAAGTCATCATTTAGCGGATTATTCTCGCTTAACCGGTGCCTGGCTAGCTTTTGTAGCAAGAAAGGAATGCTGTTTGTTGATAATTGGTCTTCCTTCTGAGGCACACCTGACAGAACGAGAGTGGGGTCTCTAAGGTTAGAGCTAACTAACGCTATGCTAGATGCTAACAACACAGAGAGATTTCTCTGTAGATTATAGCATTTTACTTTACATACCGATTCACTGCATACTGCTAGATTGCATATTGACGATGACATGGTGTTTGCACCTAATAATCGCGAGCCGCCAGACAACCGTTTGATTCCTCTGATATTAACCAACCGCGGCGCCTATAGTCGCTCAATGTACAATACGGGACCCAGGCAATGCAATCTTATTGATATTACGACTAGGAATTCTGTGATGACAGATCAGCCTACTTTATTGAAAATCGGTCTCATGAATATTAGATCACTCTCCTCGAAAGCCTAGCCAGTACATGATCTCATTAGAGAGCCTAATTTTAACATGATTGGTTTTTGTGAGACCAGGTTAAAACCAAATGAGTTTTTACCGCTAAATGAGACCTCGCCTCCAGACTTGCACATCGTCATATGAAGGATCGGAAACTTTTGAAGTTCTCGTCATGCGTTCCACGGCCTTGTTACGGTTTTATCGTTATTTACTGTTTCCGTAGCCCTTACTCTTGCTTTTTAAATTAATTTTCTGAACTAGTTGTTGACTTGGTGACTCACGCAGGTAATATACTATCTTATTACTTTATGAAATTTGAAGTCTTGACACATTTCTATTTTCCAGACTACAGAGCATTTTCTATTTGGGCTCTCGTTCCCCACAGAACATACAGTCATGATCTCAGTACAACTGTCGAAAACTCAACTAAAGACTTAATTTTATACTCTTGCATTTAATTGAACTACATTTTGGCCTGGGTAACTGCCTCTTCCCTTTTCCTGCTCCCCCCGCGCCAGGCTTTGAGAAAGGGGCGAGTTGATGACAGATTGGATATCACCGCACCGACTGATCAGGACAAAAATTGAGGTAGACTACGGAGAATTCCACATTGACCTGCCGGACCAGGTTTTGAGGAAGACCCGCTTCTTTGAAGGAGTCTCCTTGCAGGGTTTTATTTTATCAAACGGCTCTCACACGAATCTAACCTTTTTATAACTTCACATTATGTGTTAAACGTTGCCCACTCGGCATCCACTGCAGCCTGGTCATCCTGGAAGCGGGATAACCCCTTCTCAAGGTTTCTCTTCTCCCGGATGGGGTTATTTGAGTTTTTCCTTGCCCTCCTGTAGAATTAAAATCAGAGCATGCCATTGCTATTTGTCAACTTGTGAAGCCCTTTGTGACTTTTTTTTTCGTGATTAAAGGGCTATATAAATAAATTTGACTTGAATCGACTTGGCAAATACAAACAAAAAACAATGGCGGTCCTTAAGGGTAAAAAAAAGACAATTCTGGGCTGTTGGACCAAGGGAGTGAAAAAAGACCCAAAAAATATTAAAGGACATAAACGGCTAATCATAACAATTCCATGCACATGTAACAGATATTGACGCCTTTATTTGAGAAATAAGTGCAGTACGAAGCACAGAAGCTGCATTTTTATCCGCGTTGGGCGATTCAGATGTCACTTACAATGCATGCAAGCTCCCCCGCTGCATTAAATCCACTTGATACAATTCATCACGTTGCTATTAGATTTATTACTGGTGATGGCTTTATGACCCATCACTGTAAATTGTAGCAGAATGTCAGCCGGACCTCCTTGTCAATGAAAAGAGAGCACCTCTGTTTATTTACAAGGCCTTTCATCATAACCAACTGTATATGTTAATGAATCCAATTTGCCTATCTTTAAGTTATTCAGTTTCCACGCATGCACATAATCCCTTCACTCTTAATATTCAGAATGCTTGGAGTGAGATTGAAAACAAAACATTTTGAAAACGTTCACCATTCAAATGGAATTATCTTTGGTCATAGCTCCAGGTTGATTCCCTTTAATCATTTCAAGTATTTAATTTTAATGGACAAAAAGCATTCTGTAATTGTCATATTTTTACACCATCAGGATCATCATTAGAAAAGAGTCATTTATAGTCATGATTAAAAAAACAACAACAACACTATTGTAGGATGTGTATGTGAGCAGAAAATGCATCTAGTGTGTTTATAGATTGTTTTATAACCGCCATGACATTATTGTCACATACCTGTCTGTGTGCATCGACGGCGCGACAAAGCAGGCAACTCAAACGACGGGTCCGGAGCTGAAGCGGGCTCAGTGAAATGGCTGACACTGATCATATCAATAACAAACAATGGCACTGCTTTAGACAATGCAACACATATCCATAAATAAATCCATAGCATAGGCACCCATACAAGGTGTTGATTGGCTGGCTGGTGGCTGTTAGTGAGCTCCAGAGACGGCGAATATTTGTCCGTACTTCCGAACAGTTAGACAGTGCAGTGACATGAACCGATAACATTTCGTGTTATTGTGACTTTCCACTACAAAGTTGTGCTACTAATGTAGCAGCCTTGGCTAGCATAAGTGAGGGGCGTGGTTTCAGTCAGGCTACCCAATAAATTCAAATCTTTTAAAACTGCCCACTTGCGCGTTAGTTAGAGAGAACACCAGCAAGTAAATGCTTTTCCAATCATTTAATTTTCCCAATTTTTTTTTTATCACTCCAAATTGAATTTTTTTTTTCAAAATTTCTAAAAAAAAAAAATTCAAGCCCACACCAGCAATAAGTGAAATAGTCGATGTAGAAATACCAGACTTCAATACTCTCCAAACATGTTTTTGTAATAGCATTTATAGTAATTATTTCTTACAAGTCTTTAAAAATACTTTTAAAATAATAAAAACACATTCAAACACAACATATATTGAGAGCAAGCAAGAGCAATGAGTAACACTCAAAATATTGTACAGTGTAACAATTTTCCAATGTCTCAATGAGTTTAAAGTAAATAATTCCCATTTTTTCTAAACTCACAAATTTCTCATCTCTCCATACACATCAATAATCATTTCCACAGATGGAAATTTATAATATATACAGTAAATAAAAATGAACATATATCCATTGCTTCCTGTAGGCATAAAAAGCAGGATTACAGCAGATGACATTAATCATTTTCAACAAAAAAAATACGCTGTGCTGAACATTACTTATGGTAGCAAGAAGTGAAGCCACCAGAGGCCATCTTACATTGCTCACCTAACTTGAATGCATTGATTTATCCGTGACATTTTCACGTTATTTTCTGTCTCTTCATGGTTTCACCAATAAGTCTGGGAGAAGCACTACACAGATTTCCCTGGTAAGAATGCAATTATACATGTTCTCTTATAAGGTTTCCGAGTGTAACTCAAAGATGGATAACTTTGTCACATTGTGCTTTTTAGTTTTATTCATTTTTTAGGGGGGGGGCTCAACCGTCATTCTTATATCACCCAGTCCACAAACGCCCCTGCTTGTGCGCAACGAAATCAATTAAAAAAAAATAGTTTCGCGTTCGCATTTTCAATTTGTGTTGCACTTGCATTTTCACATTTTTGACACAACCCTTCTGAATGTTATCTGCGGCCGAATTTTTCAGTGACGTCACCAGAGAGCGAGGGATTATGGAGAAGGAGAGGAGGGGGTAAGGGCAGAAGCTTCACGGTGGTGAAACGCCGTGGGAGTGTGTGTGTGTGTCTGTCAAATGTTTGTTATTGTGTGTACGTGACTGTGTGTGTGTTTTGTGAAAACGGAACAACATTCGGTGAGCTGACAGGATTGAATTAGCGCCGCGGAGCACGCGCGCAACGAGTTCGGACTGAAAAGCCGCTTTCCTTACTAATTATCCACGGGAGACACTTTTCCACTCAATGCAGGCACGGACACTTCACTCAATCGATGACAATCTGCGATCACAACCGCCCGCTGCTTCTTGTGAGTATAACTCCGCTGCATTTCAATTGCTGGGTGTTGAACTTTTTTTTATCCCCCCCCCCCTGTCTCCAGCGGTTGCGTTGTGGCGCATACGTTTGAAGCAGTTGTAGCGTTTTGTGTTTGACAGTTAATATCTGTCGTCCAGTGATGTGCAGATGAGTCGCTGGTCACGTGATTGTACCGTACCGGTGTTGCGATATTACAGACGTTCGGAGCACGTTGAAACGTATTAGCGTAATTAAAGGCACCCTTGCGAGGATGCTTGCTGTGATTAGGCACTTGCTTACACGTGCGCTCTTAGCACAACGAGCCCACTACGAAATGCTTGTAGACGCGTGGGTGTTGCTCTTTTCTACACAGTGACGTGTTTCCATATGAGCGTACATCGCCCCCCCCCCCCCAAAAAAAAAATCAAAATAAAAAAATGAATAATAAAAATCATCAACGTATACTGCCGGCAGCTGACGTCAACGTGAGTGAAACGTTGGAGTTGTTAGTGTTTTAATGAGACAATTAACAGATTACATTGTGGCTCTAATAGACTGCAATCCATTTGAAGTGGAACATCCGAGGAACGGGAATTGTCGCGCTTTGAAATGCAGACTTGATGTGACTGTCCTGAACAAAGCCACCGTGATTGTATATTAATGAATTGGTTAACGCAAATTGTATTCTTCTTTTGACTGACAGGCTAGTTCTGTTATTTTGACTTATTCTGTAACTATATTTGCACCCAAAAGATGACCACTTGCTGTACATGCCTGAGTTTGCTATATTTGAAGTCTTTACATTATTCATTGAACAATGAATGACAATGCTGGCACTGTTTAAATGAGGAAAAGGAAAGCTGTACTTCAGTTTTGCAGGCATTTTATTTTGGTGTAATGTTGACATTAATTGCAAAAATATATAAAATATACTACTACTACTAATAATAATAAACAGTAGTGAAAACATACCAATATTTGTGGAGATAAAATCCCAGGAAAAGCTGTGGACTTTGCGAAAGTAACACTTTATTTTGGTCACTTTCACAATTAAAATTATTATAAAAAAAAGACCAAACTTTGCCAACAATCACTTTTGTAAGACACAGCCAGATTTATTAGTTTAAGAAAATACTTGTTATTGGGGTTGCTCATTACACTCATGCAGGACAACACAATAAATATTAAAGCGATAATGAAAGGAAATAAAATAACTCAGTCATATTTAAAGAATACAATTTTAATTTTATGACTATAAAGGTGTACAAGAACAGTCTTAATTTATTAGAATAGTCACTCTCTTACCGGACTATGGTAGTCGTTTTACAAGAAGTAATGATTAAAATCCTAATTTAACAGGAAAAAAGAAAATCATCCACTTGCAAAAAAGATGTCATAAAATTATATACAAGAAGAAAAACAGTCATTATTTTCCAAGAAAATAGTAGGGTAATTTAACAACAAGTGTCATTTAAGGGGAAGAATTAAAAACAAATATTTTAAAAAAAAATGTAATAGTAACTTCGATTTTTATTGTGCTTCAAATTATGTCCAGGCTGTATAGGTTGTTTTCATTTATTCGTTTCTATGTTTCTGCATTTGTTTCATCCAGTTCCCAAATGAGACATCAGCAAAGTTGAATGTGTGGTATGCAAAAGTCTACCATTTCCAGCAACTACAGCATTCAGAATGGGGAAAATAAATGTGGTTGATCATTAACACAGATGATAAGAGAAATATACTTTTAAGCTATTATTTCAACAGCTAATGTAAAATTCTGCATTGTATAAACAACCTTGATAACAGCTCCTACTTTTATGTTAAAAAAACTAATACAATATACTGTGAGTTGCTTCCTATTTCTGTGTAGCTAAATAGGATGTCCAAATATTGAGTATGTGAATTGTTGTAAACAAATAACCAGTATATTTATTTTTTTTTCAAATATGCTTTGATTGCCAGTTGAAAATGGAACAAACAAATGATAAACGGATTGAGTTGGTGGCAATCTCTAATGGGAATCTCGGCAATCAAGATATGCAAGTTGCACTGTGAAGAATGGCAAGCGGTGTGTGCTAATCTGCTGAAAGATGGAATCTTCACAGTCTTTAAAGATAAAACGTGCTTAATATGGATCGCTAACAACAATAACACTAAATAAATGAACCTGATTAGGTAGTAGCCATTTGGCGCTGTCCATGGCGCTGAATTCTTTCGGGCCTCAACTGCGAGAGAGGGCCACATAAATTATTGTTGTCTCTGCAGGGAGGTTGTAGAAACAACCGCAGACATTTAAGGAAATGTTTCTCTCTATAATTTGTGCGCCTTAAACATTCATTAATGCTGTATACATTTACATAATGTCGTTGTTTGAAGAGTCAAATTGACGTGACGCACATCTGAATGTGCGTCTGGAGCAGCGTTGTGATTCGGCTGCAAGTTGGAAAACAAATGTGCGTGTAGCATTGCGAGTTTGTACGCTGACGTGCTTCGACGAGGAAATAGAGTCATCCAAATACACGACTACCCAAATGCGTTGTTATGATGAACCATTGCAGCGATGACCAAAGTGGCTTGTTAGAGAGTTTGTGACATTCATGTACCTGTTACCGGAAGTGGTGCAATTTTATGTTTCAAAATAACAGCATAGAAGTGTATAGATAGGATTCATCCCACCCATGAGAGAAAATATTTTCAGCGGCAATATTCACAATTACACCAAAAATGGGTGCAAAGGTCAAAGTACAAAAAGACTCAAGGAAAACTACCATTCAATCCTGTTCCTTGAGAGCTGATTTCCTGGATGCTTTCCATCCCTGCCTGCTGCAGCACAATGATCACATTAGGTCCGCAGAACCCGGATAACGATCCTGATCATTTCAATCAGGTGTTTTGCAGCAGGGAGTCATGGAAAGCATCCAAGAAACCGGACCTCGAGGGAACAGGATCGAAGAACCCTGGTCCAAATGAAGCATGGGGTGGGGGGGAAGGTTCCAGAGATTTTCAGTTGTCGCCATGGCAAGTAATCAATAATAAAGTATAAAAAAGTGTCCAATTTGTCCAACTAGTAATTTATTAATTTACAGTTGTAATGACCACAATTATCATCATCATCATTTTATGGCTTGATGATGATGTAAGTGCTGCTTACGGCGCGTTACGTCTGGGAGAGAGCGGGGCAATATGAGACATTGGGTAGTGTGAGCGATGCCCTGTTTCTAGCCAACATTTGACCACAACGTGATTTGGCAGCTGTGCCGAGTGTTTTGGGGCCACGTCTAAACTAAAAACGTCTGATAAGCGACAATTTCAAGTAAGTTACAGCCTGAATTTTTAGGAAAGAAGGAAGTCAGGCTTGGTGTTGTGAACTTAAAAACGTGTGATTTTTTTCACATGCGTAGAAAAAAAAAAAAAGCGCAATGAAATTATTTCCTTCATGTCTTTTGATGTTTCTCATTTTAATTGCATCCTGAAACGGAACATAAGCCGTGAATATTGAGAGCAAAATTCCACCGGAATAATTTCTGAATAGAAACACTTTTCAAACTATTGCTCTTATTTGCACTTGTGCATATCCTATTCTTGCACAGTACTCCAAATAAGAGCACGCCGTGCTTGCTTCAAGGTTTTTACGACACTCGTATGACCCAACACAGATAGAAAATGACGCTGCAATGATGTCATCACATGAACATCCCATCCATCCATCCAATGTTACCTTTTCATTACATTTTTTTTAGAAGGCACTGGGAAGCTAAAAAAAAACTACAAATGCAAATTAAAAATGCCAGGTAAAAAGATTTTACGTGGAAGTCAATTAAGTAATTTAATTGTCTGTCATCTAAGATGAAAGATGAACAAGAATAATTATTTGGATTCTTAACATTTAAGAGCCAAATATAATTTTCATTTGCAAACTGTAGAAATTATTGCTTTATTTTTTTATTTTTTTTAAGGACAGTCTCTAAAAATCTATACAATAGGTACTGACCTCAATCTTGGAGGTCAGGAAGCAACGCCCAAAAATATTTCCATTTACTAGCCCCCTCTAAACAAACTTACAAGCTTAAAACGTTAACCTTTAAATATGCCAGTAGGTAAGGTGAAAAAACTGCTGGTAAACATTTTGTTAGACTATTCATTAAGTGGCTATTATCAGTCATCAGGGAGCAGAGAGTTCATGCCGCCGTGCTCAAACATGCATTTGCATCCCGGCAAATAGAAGCAAACATTTCATAGCATCCATAAAAATTTGTTGAAAGGCCTCGTAGATGGAGTTAGTGTTGTTTTCCTAATGAGACTTATTCGATTTCTGATATGTTTAATCTTATTTGATATACCATATTTTTTTTTTTAATAATCCGACATGATACGTATATATATATATATATATATATGTATATATATGTATATATAACTGGTTCTTGAGCTACATCAGCTAACACCTTGTTTGCACAATTCCTCCAGCGTAAATAAAAGGACAAATGATTTATTCCCTTTTTAAAAATACAAAATTACAGTATAAATGCATAAGTTAGTAATAATCGTCTCATTGATGAAAAGCGGAATAGATAATGGATGGATTGGATCGACCATGCTAAACTTTGCATCCCCTTTAGTTTGACACATTCTATTTATTTTAGATTTGGCTGTTTTTTCTCTCTGTATTTGTGAGACATCACCTCCGGGGGGTTTGAAACATTTTTAGTTCAAAGTGAATATCTAAAGACTAATAAACAACAGAACGCCAGAAGGGAAAATGATTAAATTGCTTTGACATGTTTAATTAAATATGATGGGACTATTTGTGTCCTGCGCAGATTAGATGAAATCCTGACTTTGTGTGAGCGCTTGCTCCTTTAGACGGAGAAGGGTTGAAGAGTTCTCTCGTTCCTTGTGGTCTGTAATCCTCAGATAATTGCAGGTACTTTAGGAGATAAACGTCTGGCCTTGGTTGTGCTCTTTGTCCTTCTCCCATGCCATGAAATGGTCCACTTCCTTGTCAGCTTTAGTTTTTCAAGTCAGGATGTTTTTTCACATAGGAGTGTTTCTGCTTGCGGCACTTGCTTGCTTGGTAAAGATTTGCTGCGTTGCCACAGGGAGAATACGTGTTCACAACGGTTGCAGCCCTCTTGATAGCGGTAAGGGTCTTTCTTCCTGACTTCCACTCTCTCAAGTAGCGCAGAATAGTGCAGATTTATCGTTGCCTTCAACGCTTAGTGTTTTCTATTGTTTATCGCCAGGCCTTCATTATATTCCTTCCCTGTTAGCCCTTTGGCCCACAACTATTGTATGTTTCACTTTGAGGCAATGTCTTCCTTTACAACATCCAACAGTTGCAGTGTGACTAATAAACATTGACAAATGGGATTTGGTGCGTTTTTTTTCGCTGCCTCCTATCAGACAGTTTGGTATTAAAGAAAGATTGCCGTTTTATTTATTGCATTCGCCGAACTGCAGTGTGGTGTGCCGTTAAAGTTAACAACTGCGTAAACAATGAGTAATAGAGCATAATTAAAATTAAAAAAACAATGAGAAGGGATTAAAAAGATAAATCTGAATCGAGAGGAAATGCCGACGCTTGAGCTCGAATTTTAAAATTTCAAAGCATTTTTTTCTACAGACATAATCCATCATTCTATATTTAGCCATCGAGTACTTAGCAGCCTGGGCAGAAACGTGCAACATTTTAATTGCTACGCTATCTTCATGTTGCAAAAAGTTCCATATCTGGTTTCATGGTCAAGGTGCACTGCAAATTTGAGTCTCGGGAATAAACTCTAAAGTCACTCGTTTTGTGTCCAGCGCGAGTGCAGTCTGACTGTGCACACGGGTGAAGTTTTCTTTCTTCTAGTATCTTCATAGATGGACGCAAGTAGAAATGGGAATATGTGCCGTTGTGGGAGTGAACACTGCTGACTTGATGCCAGTCTGCTTATTCCATTTAAATTCAGCACAGATAAGGCCGCCAAAATCGCATTAGACCACCTGTGCCACAACTTAGACCAGGTTTCACCTAGTCTAAAGTTTAATTTATTTCTTGTCACCAAACTGTCAGGTGTGCTGGGGGCGAGTAATAAAAAGCAACCAGCGAGGCGGTCTGCCAAATTCCTAAACGCATGACATGTTTATCAAATATGTCCTTATTGTAAATAAAGAGAGCCAAGGACACAGCGGCCCGGTATTTTCGATTTTTACGGCCAAAGCGTTTTCCTCATTAAGTGACATAAGCTTCTGTCGTGAGCGCCTCCTTGGAGAGGATAAAACTTATTTTCCATAAAATTGGATAAATTGGAGCGACCTTTGTAATCTTTTCAGAGTTTGAAATGAGCATAAGTAGAGATGTCAAGATAAATTTCCTTGACTATTGATCAAAAATATTTGGACATTAGGCGACGTTAAGCTTTTCTATCTGACGAGTCTAAGACCGTTCCATGGAAAATCTATTAGTTGTGCCATGATATATTTATTAAAAGCCGTTCAAATCAACAAACAAATCAGGAGAGCTGAGTGTTTGATCATACTGTTTTGTTGTTTACGGAGCGCATCATTAATATTCATGAGCCTCTTAATGTTTTCCTTCAATGGACTTGTTCTCGTTTTATTTTTTTCAAGTCGCTACTTTAGAAGGATTTATTTTCTTTTTCATTGTTGAGCTTGTTGTCTTTGTCAACTGTTCTTTTCACTGCTGCTCACTCCCCCTCCCATGCGCCGCTAAGTCTACAAAGCAACAGCTGATATAAACTTATGAATAGAAGCGAAATAATGCTCTGCTATTTTCAGTTATAGAAAACACATTTTGAAGGAGCCCACATGGCGGTGTTGTTAAAAAAAAAAAAAGAAAAAAAAAAAAGTTGTGACGCTCCATGGATAGGTGGGAGCAAGAAGATGGATTCTCATTTTTTAATTTTTTTATGCAAACTCACAAATACCAGAAGAATTTATCTCAAGCGCAAAGTTAGCAATGAGGAGGGAGGCGACTGTCAAACATGCCTCCTGTCACGCTGCAAGCAGCCCGATTTGAATATCGTAACTCGTAGCAGCAGCCAATCAGGAGGGCTCATTACAGCTCGTTACAAGTTAGCCAATCATCAGCCATTATTCATAATCTACTCTACATTAGGGCTGTAACGAACGAATCTTTTTATGATCGATTATTCCATCGATTCCTCGACTAATGATGCCTTTCGATTTTTATTATCGAAAAAGTTGACCATGACCAGGACCGAGTTAGCTATCCTAGAATGAAAAACTAGTAGGCGAGCCTGGTTTCTTGGAACTTTTTCTTTGAAGTTCACAAGTGAAGGCCCGGGAAAGTGAACGGCATCAATGTGCTGCCATAGAGGACATATTAAAGAGAACATGCGGAAAGAAATATCCATCAAAGCGGAAGAAGACAATGTCACCCGCTCGGGTTTCAGACCCAGCAAGCGACCAGATGAAGTTGAAAAGGATGATGGCAGAGCTGCATTGGATGACATAAGATGAGTCACTTCAACTTTCAACACTTCAGATCGATCGGATCGACATCGAATTACTCCCTACAGGATCAAAGGCTCTTCATATGTGCTCATAGGGAGAGAAAAAAAATATGTTCTCAAATGGACAAAAACTAAGACCATCACCAAAATGTTTGTGAACATCGACACTTGAGCCCCCTTCATCGTCTGAATATCGCCCGAATATTTTTTTGTATGTCGTTTAGTCTTCCTATTCATATGTGCTTATATAAAATAAAATTATTGTCCTACACTATATCTAAACTCATGCCCACTTTGTCTGATATTTTGGATTTAATTTTACCACAGTTGGGCACTTGACTCTTTTTTGCCAGTCAGTCCCCGGCCCTCCGACCGCGATTGCTGCACCGTTTCGACCTCGACCTTCCTGCCTTGTTCATAAAAATTGTCAGCCCCCGACGCCCCGCCCTGATAAATAAGTGTCCGCGCAAGACACCGCCGCGGGAGAGATTCTAACAGCAGAGGTTTATTTCAAGATTAATAGCTAATTTACTCTTCAAATCTGCTTACTTTATTATGGGCTTATTTGTCTCCTTCTCCTTCTTTCTTCTTCTCCATGAAGTTCCCAATGCAAACAAGTACGCACAGTTTATGTTAAAGGGATTGAGGTAATGCCCTCCACCCCCCTCCCTCTTGTAATGGTATACCCCAGTAGCAGGCGGGAGGCGCGGGTCACGTGATCTCACAATAAGGAACCTGCTGTCTCTGACTGTTGCACCACTTGACATGATGTTTGTCAATCCTATTTTCAGTGCGATGCTACATTAATCATGTGATTGTACATGTCCGAAAATGGCAGCACCTTTTTTTTTGTCAGTGACTTAGATGAATATGACGATGACGCCCATGAGATTTACAAGCCGTGAGTTTTATGTCAATGATGCCTTCGAGTATTTTGCAACAGAAGAAGTGGCAATCCGTCTAGGGAAGCAAGCTCTGGAATTGATGTGTGCCAGGGTCAATCTCTCCTATGTGTCAATTTTAAAACCCAAATGTGGCCCTTGAGCTCAAACGTTGCCAGTGAATCAAAACCGGCACACTTGCACATATTTTCCTAGAGGTTCCTTCTGGCACAAGAAGGATGGATGGCCCTTGGTATTGAGTGGCGAAATTAAGTTTATTAACATTTCAAATTATGATAATGAAATTCTTCATTGTAAACTGTGTAGCTTTTAAGGGCAAATAGGGCAACGCAAAAAAACAAGCCAATAAGACAGGGGTGTCATTTTTGTGGACGGGCCACAGGGGCCGTTATGACTGTGAACCCATAAAAAGGTATGATCATCTTACGTTATCGCATACAAAAAATTGATGGAAATCCAGTTTTGAAATTAGAGGCCAGTAAGTAATTGTTCAACAATTTTTCAATGTGATAGAAACAGGAAGTCGACGCACATGATTTGCCCTTCGCGGGCCTCATAAATGAGTTCGCGTTGTCCACCTGTTACTTTCAACAGCACCAACGGCGGTTTATAATCGTCTGTGATTCCTGACAGAACTCTTTGCTTATTTGAGTAATCCTTATCCCTGTAAATATTCACACGTAGAGGATCAATTTAAACTGCTTTTTCATTCAGGATGGCTGTTGAAACAAAAATAAATACAAATATTCATACATAATGCTGAAAATTAAATTATAGTTGATGAGTTTATCTGAGCTTTGTGCTTGAGGTGCAGGGATAGGCAATCACAAATTACTGCAAGGACAAAAATATGTGCATATGGATATTTCTTTAGAAGATGGGACACATTTTCTTGTTTCTTCAGAAATTCAACTCCGATCAAAATATTTCCATTATCCCTCGCCGGAAGCTTTTTATAGCCTCAAGAGGAGAAATATCCTTTACCTTTAAAATTACTTTGTATGGGCTTTTCTTTTCCACTTTCAATCTGACCTGATAACAACTTTGTATTTGTCCCGGAGATATTCATCCATTGTTTGAACTGTTTCCACATTCAATACCCCAAATCCCATCTGACTTCCCTGGAGTGCCTCGAACAAAAAGTGATTGCAATCGAAAACCTTTAAACCGTGTTACCGAGCACTTTCCTCCTCATATACTAGCCAATGAGCCATTTCTTTTATTATCAAAGTCCATCTACCTTGCTGGATCTAACTTACACACACGGAGTGTTATTTTGGTCTTTGAAGGTTCTGAACAATTGTCTTCAATTTGCGCAACGGAAAAGTGTCGACTCACCTGTGCCCCCTGCCTGCTTTGGCTCAGGGACCCGCACGGAGCGGAGACTGTGATGGAAGTCTTCAGCCTTGCCTCAGGCTGACACTCGGCTGCCGAGTTCAGTGCGCTTCCTTGAAACGGGCTGAATATATGCACTGCGTGGCACATCAGTTAAAATTACAGTTCATAGTGACAATGCGGGGTGTTTTCATCTTGACTGTACCCTGCCCGTGGTTTATTTGATTTGTGACTTAATCTCTCCTCACGGTTAGAAAGTTTCTTTTATAGCATAGCCTTGTTATTGTTGCTGCTGTGTGAAGAACCACTAAAATGAAACTGTGGTACAAAGCGTTATTGTGCTCGGACTGTTGAGCGATGAGTCAGTCAGTTCCGCAACGTTGAATCACGGGCGTAATAAGCGCGGACAGAAGTGATTACTTGAAACGTCATTAACGTGAAAAGCGGAGATCATCTTCTGCAAATAATGTTTTGCGGTGCGTTAACCCTTGTTCACGTTACAGAAATTTCATTGCACGCGAGGGATGCCCTGGCCAGCGCTAACTTCCAGTAGCCGATGTTCCTCAAGAGACGAACATGGGGCAGCAGTAATACGATCGAAATCCATATATTTTTTATGTGTAAGGTGGTCCAAATTTTTTTCTGAAGATTCTAAAATAGCGGTGACGAACTGTAATTTGGCAACAACGAACGTTAAAATTAGCTCTCGGAAATCAATCGAAATTACCATTTATTACAATTACGATTTTATTACACAATGTAAAATTTGGCAGAATCGTAAAAAAAAAAAAATTATATATAGAAAACTGTTAAAATAGTATTCATTTTACAATTTCTAATTTAGAGAGCATACTTGAGTTCAAATTTGACACTTTGTACTTGAAATTGTTCAATGAAATGTTACAACAGTTGAATGGCAATTTAAGAAGTTTGCTTATACAGTGAAAGCATACTTAAATTTATATATTTACACCTTTTTTTCATTCTAAAATAACTACATTTTTATATTTGTTTTGCTCCATAGATATTTCTAATATTTTAAAGAATTTGATTTATCTTAACATTTTTTTTTACATTTAAACATCTTGTTTTGTATAAAAAAAATGATCATTTGAATTATTGTAATGTCAATTATCATATAAGTAATTGTGATTTAATATTTTTTTTCAGACTCAAACAGCCCTAGTTAAAATGATGGTGGGGGATGATTCTGTACCTTAATTTAACAATAATTGTGGACGACAACAGTACTAGATTTTCTCAGGCCTTAGAGGTTAAAAAATAAAAGAAAAAATGTTAAATGGCTTTCAGGTTCATTGTGCATCCAATTAATTATTTTTTGTTCGCACCAAAGCTAGTACATTGATTTACCTTTAAGCAACTCAAATTCATTCTCATTCACTCAATAATTAATACCATTGTGGGATGACTGTATATTATTTTTCGTTTGTTTTTCTAATTTTCCAATTCAAGTACTGTAAATGTATCCAAAGCATAGCTACAATATGAACGAATGCACAAATAGGGAGTAGAGGATTCTTTTCTGTCTGATTTTCTTTTCCCAAACAGCTAATGGCCATTTCAGCAAGAGTACATTTAGGAAAGCCCAGATAATATAATCTCATCCACACTTGATTTATTCCATGAAGGCCATACCAAATGAGGACAAGAAGCTTGACTAGGTCATGCTGAACTAAGCCTGATAGATGCCCGCTCACAGCTTTTTCAAAACGACCTAATGACTCGGACATAGATTAAATGGAGGAGATAGTGAGCAATACTTTCAGAGTAGCTTTTGACGGAGGTTTCTAAAGATGGAATTAAGTGTACCGTATATAAACCAACTCGTACTAAAAAGCCAGGCATTGAGTATTTCTTGACGCAGGATCACATTTTTCCTGCCAAATTGCAGCGGTTGTCCAGATTCACGATGGCCCTCCCAGTGACTTCAGCCTTATTAGGCGAGACACATTTCTACTGCAGGGTTGATTCTGTTGCTCCTTGACATAAATGCACACAATATACATGGTCAGATTTGATCCGAGCTGCCAACCTATATAAATCTAGTTCTGGTGCAGTTTGTCTAAATTTCCATATTTTTTTAAACTATGTATGCTTGTATTATGAATGTGTTGATGGAGATTTCCGTGCATTTTAGTCACATGCGAAACAATGACTTCTTGCTTACAATGGCGGGAAAATAATACAATTTATTGTAATTGACTGATATTTTAAATTTTGATTTTTATCATTTATTTATTTAGTTTTTTAAAGTGCGAGCCCACCGGGTATCTGCCTGCTACGCCCGTTGGCCTGTCCAGCTCTGGACACTGGTATATGTTGCATTTATTCATTTGTTTTTATGTTCACTGACAGTCATCTTGCATTAACGGGTGGTTCCACTTTCCCGGCAGTTGCATTGGCAGATACCATGAAATAGATTATATTTTTAACCGCATTAGAAAGAAATGTGATTTGGATATGAGGATATCCTATTTCATGCATTTTTGCCTCCTTAGGCTGCCATGACTAATGTGTGAATTGTGCCACCTGGGAGCAAAACAAACAAAAAACTGCTTTTTGAAAATCCAGTTTTAGGTTGTAGCTAATTTGAACAACTTTTAGAGACATAACCTTTTATTGTCTTAATGTTCTCATCAGGAGTTTTGGATTTTAATACATGCACAGTATTGGGCTATAAGGTTCGATTATCCCCATGAGCAGTGGCTCGCAACCGTTTTTCACTGATGTACCCCCAAGGGAAATCGTTTTTCAGCCGAGTACCGGCACAATGGGGGAAAAAAAAATGACTAAAAGAATTCATTGCTTTCAGTGTCTGATTTATGAACGTTTGCAACTCCATTTCTAATGGCATCGCTGTGACTATTTGTAAATAAAAATATATAAATAATTTTAAAAGAAAAAAAGCATTTACTTCTAGATAAAGGCATACCCCAATTTGAGAATCCGTGCTTTAGAGCAGCGGTGTGTCAAACATACGGCCCGCGGGTCATAACTGGCTTGTCAGGGTGTCCAATGTGGCCCGTGAGGACAGATTGCAAACTGCCTTTTTTCATTGAAATGAACTGTTGCTAAATTTGTTCGCTGGAGTGCGCACTGACACTTAAATGACACCTGATGGCATGTCTTGACTCGCATTCCGGTCTGCAGTTGGGGCCACCTTATGTTGCTATCACAAACGGTTGACATTGGCATCAATAACACTTCATTCTGAAATCAACCTCAATCGCTTCATTAAAAAAAAAAGAAAAAAAAAATTTAACTACGCTGACACTATATTATACCGTGCGAGTTAGCTGCTAGCTGCTAAACAAGTGCCCCATGTAAGCTGGCGAGAGCTGCCGGATAATTTTCAGTAGTATCTTGAATGCCAAAATATTCAATAGCTGTAGCGAGAGAATCGCCGCAAACATTTTGCGCTCATTCTCATTTCTAATTAATCTGCGATAAAATAATAAATGCGAATATTTTCAGATTGCACTTTGAATTACATGCACCAGAAAAGCGGGATTTTTTTTATTATTATTTTTTTTTTCATCTGTAGTTATTGGTATCTTATTAGGCCCCGGCCGTACTGGCTCACTTGAGAGCAAATTTAGGTTGAAGTACAATTTCTACTTTCCTCCTCGAGGGTATTTTTGAATGGTCATGGTCCAGAGTGTTTGTTACTTCAGAGAGTATTAGGGCTAGAAATTAGCCCAGTAACCATTCCAAGCGCTAAGTTGGTTAAATGGTAAACGGCGTTAGTGAATATGCTATTAAGGAGCCCCAGTAAGTTTTGCGGTTCTCTCCATGTCTGCTGTGCTCTTGTTCGTCCGTGGTTACCCACGCAAATTCACATACACTGTCACTGACATCCTTACGACGTCCAACACGACTCCAGAACATTGCGAGCTTTTTGAAACTTCTCATCCACTCCCAATTGGAGGATGTTTTTTTCCCTCCCCTCCTTGGCAACCTCAACCCATGAGATAAAAGAGCCCACCAAAATGTTTTCCTCAATGACCCATAATGTCCCGAGTTAGTGACATGCTGTATTCCTGTGTGGGTAAGCAGCTGCACTGAGCCGGAAAAGACGGCTCTCCTGAGGATCGTGAACACGGTGCGCAAAAAAACAGACAAAAAAAAACATAGGTTATGCCTTCCTCGTAGAGAAGCTTTTTGGGGCCAGCTATATTAGAAAAGCTGGCAAAATCCTGAAGGAATCCTCCCAAGCGGCACATCACCTATTTGAAATGCTGCTCTCAGGAAGATGGTACAAGACAATAAAGGGCAGATCAAACAGACTGAGAAGCAACACCTCTCCTTTGCCCGCTGCGATGATAAACAAACACTGAATCAGTGATGTGTCGGTTGCGAGCGATGCGGTTATTTCCAACCGTCTCTTTCAAAAGAATGTTGGGCGCTGGCTCTTGGTTGGGCGCCCATTTGTTGTCAGACCGATTAGACTTGCATATGGTTCGGACTGTATTTCATCAGACGTCACGTTTGTATGTGTTCCACACATGCGCATTGGTCTCTTGGAGAAGACAAAGAACATGTATTTCTAAAATTTTAGATTAATTTTAATGAAGAGGATACCGTTGGATCTCCTCACACAAGCAGGCGTCCATTGTTGTGATTTTTGTCACCGCTCTTGGACATGTCTGATAAGTTTACTTATATGCATTTAGTCTGTATGGTCTCAAAAATTGGGCAACAAAAAGTGCCACGTATTAATTTCTTGAAGTGAACAATCTATCTGACAATCCCGCATCCATTTTGCGAAATACGGTTATTCGTCGCATGTGTGGGAACTTTAGGAAGTCTGTTAAGATTTTTTTTGTGTGCGCTCTCTCTCTCTTTCGTTCCCTCTCTCTATATATCTAGCTATTTCTATCTAGATCAGTAGTTAGCCAACTAGTTAGCTAAAAAGCTACCGTAGCCATCTCGCTAGATGGTTAGCGAGATGGCTTTGGCCCTGGCCCCGAGTCTCTGTCTCTCTCTCACTCTGGCTCTCGCTGGCTCTCGCTGGCTCTCGCTGGCTCTCGCTGGCTCTCGCTGGCTCTCGCTGGCTCTCGCTGGCTCTCGCTGGCTCTCGCTGGCTCTCGCTGCCTCTCGCTGCCTCTCGCTCTCTCTCTCTCTTTGTCTCTCTGTCTGTCTTTCTGTCTGTCTCTCTCTCGCTCGGTCTCTCTCTGTCTCCCTCTCTTTCTCTGTCTGTCTTTCTCTCTGTCTCTGTCTGTCTTTCTCTCTGTCTCTGTCTCTCTCTCTCTCTCTCTTTGTCTCCCTCTCTTTCTCTGTCTGTCTTTCTGTCTGTCTCTCTCTGTCTTTCTGTCTGTCTCTCTCTCGCTCGGTCTCTCTCTGTCTCCCTCTCTTTCTCTGTCTGTCTTTCTCTCGTTCAGTCTCTCTCTGTCTCTCTCGCTCAGTCTCTCTCTGTCTTTCTCTCTGTCTGTCTCTCTCTCTGTCTCTGTCGGGTGCGTCAATGTTCTTCTTACTTTGTTTCTCATTTCTCATCTTATGCGTTTAATCTCTATTGCTGCCACCATCGCTCTGCCATCCTATGGTTTGTCACGCAGCTAAATGCAGCAAGTGCAGTGTGAAATAGCCCCCCCCCATTAGCAATAATACACTAAGCCCCAACCACTATGTGCACTTTTCATATTCTCTTTCTACTCTGTCCCTGTCATAATCTTCTTTCCTTTTTAAATATTTGCCTAGTATGGCCGTTTAAGGTATTTTTTTTCAGTAACACCTAACCTCATCTGTTTGTATAATAATCTCATCATAATACTGAAATAATTAACAATTTTATCTCAGAATACTTTATCAGCAGACTTGGTCCGCAACATTTCTGGGGAACATAAAAACCATTTAAAAATGTGAGCATTATAAGTATCATCTTGTAACTTCACAATGCGGCAATGTACATTTTTATGAGTCGGAAAATGGATCTTGGCATGTCTCATTTAAAAGTGTTCTGTTGTGTTACGTTATTAAGAATGCAGCGAGCACGTCTGGTGTGAGTGTACAGAGGGCTCAATCTGTGTGAACACATTATTGTCGAGCTAATGTGCGGCTTGTGATTGGATTCATGCTGAGGAACTTTCCTCTTTGTTGCCTCATGTCAGAGCCTCTCCCTCCTTCAAACTCGGGCATCTCCATTGATTCTGGCACCATGAGAATTGGCATTTTGTATTTTTTTTCCCCCCAAAGAATTATGTTCAGATGGAAGGATGGAAAGTGTTCCACTGGAGCTTGAGATAAGGACGGGGAGGTGTTGCTCTGAATATAAAGTGGCAGAACTTTTTTTTTTTGCAGTGCCTATCGAGAGGGAAGTCAACACAGAAAAGCTTTCGCGGATCGATGGAGTTTTAATGGTGATTAATAATGTTGAACTACTCCCTGAACAGTCAGCTTTACAATTGTAAATCCAAACGTCGGCTTATGCTTGTTGGAACGTGTAAGAATTCCCCCGCAAGTGGTCAAGGATGGCCCTCAGTACACTTTGAATTGCTTTATGGAAAAATGGGTGAAAATTAAAAAAAAAAAATATGCAAAAATTTAATTCATACACAAGCCCGATAAATTGCAACTGGCTTAATGTACTCAACTGTACTTTTACGACAAAATAAACATCGTAATCAAATACATTAGTCGAAAACTGCAGGTTAGAAAAATTCTGATTACTACGAAAAGACGACAAAGCCAACTAGTGTGCTTTGAATGAAATTTGAACAAAGTTAACAAAATCTACAATCACATTCTTGCACACATACTGCTATTTCGTATTATTATATTGTGATATTTACTAGTGGAGAATATCTGTGCTAGTGGATTTGTTTTTTGTTTGATATATATAATTGATTCTGGGTAAAAAAAAAATCAGACGTGCGAAACACCACATGCGGCCCATTAAACGTTTTAATCCGCATTACCAAACTTGAAAAAAATGAAATTAATAAACCTTGTTGATGTTTTATTTTCTAAATACTGTGGTTCTTCAAAGACGTATCTATTGTTGTAATGTTTGCTCACTTTCATTTAAAATTAAATATTTTTTTTCTCCGTTGAGGTGAGGTTACCAAAACTCCATCCATCTGCTCCTGGTCAGGCCCCTCTCTCAAATTTTAGAACCCATTGTGGCCCGCCAATCAAAAGGATTGCCCACCCCTGCTTTAAATGATGAAATTATATGATGCCACTGCAATAATTTTGGTTGTGGTTTCAATCTGTTGTTTTGTTGACGTACTGTGCAAATTACCCAGTGCTGTATGCAAAATATTCAAATCTGAGACCAAGTGTCTCAAGTTGGCGACACTTTATTTGAATGTGGGTTCATTATATTGTCATAAGACTATCATAATCATCACATGACACTTGTCATGACCATGAATGAATCCTTATGACAGATGACATTCAGCAAAGGATGTCACTTTTGATGCAAAGTTATCATTGTTTAAGATGACAAAGACATCTTAATGTCAACTGAGCATCACATGTGATATAATTTATGTCAATTTGTCATGACAAGGACATTTGAAACAATGCTGACCAGTTTTTGAAGTATTCATTTGTGCATGGTCTCACTCTCTCACGGTTGAGAATTTGGAGATCGTAACATCGCTTATACAATTCACTCCCCCCCCCCCAAAAAAAAATAAAAAATAACGGCACTCTTGTATAATTGAACACCAAAATGTTCAACCAAACCATTTAATGAACGTTTGCTAGCTTAATGCTAACAGTATAGAAATGCTAACATAGCGAGGCAATGTGAGTTGAGCTGCTACTGGAGTCATAAATCGGGCACCTTCTCTGCCTTTTCTTGTTCTAATTACGCTGCAGAAGTATTTATCAATTTTTTCATTTGTAATTTAAACAGAAGTCCTTGTATTCCTGTAATATATGTAAAGAGGATTAAAAATCCACACGACAGTGAGGCGTCAAGCCTGAACTGTGATACGATGTGGGAATACAGTAGGTGTCTTCAATGTCAATTTACATCACAAAATAACTCGAGCTGCAGTGATGGATGAGATTAGAAAGAAGAATTTGATTCTGTGCTTTTGACACCAGTCACCGGAAGTTGACTTGGCACCGCCGACTGGCAACAAAAGCACACAGAACACAGTGGCAGCTATTGCGAACAGTTTGAGCACCCCATTCCTGTGACTCAGTCATGGTTTGCAAATTTAAATACAATCTCCGTTAGCCACTCTCTTAACATAATGATGATCAATCGAGGAGAGGAGCTGCAGTATTGATCTGGACCGGTCATTAGATCATCTTAATTATGGAGGACTTTTTTTTTTTTTTAATATCAGTTGTGAACTACTAAAGCAATTTGTTTGCCCAACTACAATATGACACCCTATTTGAACCCAAGTACCGTCAAGGATAGGAATGAATTGCCATTAATGTTAATGTAACAAAAAATAAATAACAAAAAAAAAATGACCGCATGATAGACATTATGGGAATCTTGGTCTAAGGAACATTGTGAAGTCTGTTCTGAGATTCAACTCGGTGTCCCTCCAACAATTTGCTTTTGGTGGACTGCTTAAATTTGTATTGGTTAAGGATTACAAAAAAAAAAAAAAAAACACCCTTCAGCTCGGCATAAATCAGGTTTATGTTGGCATAAAAAATGCCTGTTTTTTATGTGACTTGCAGCTTATACATTATCAATAAATAGCCAGGGCATGGTGCGTGTTTTGTTTTCCGCCCTGTCAATGAGGGGGGGAGAGGGTGGGATGGGGGTGACAAAGCTGTGATGGGAACCGTACGAGACAAACCATCATTGGTGCCTAATCCACACACAGGAGAGAGTGAATGTGAATGGTTGCTAGGCAACAGCAATAGCCAGATTTGCTGCCTTTTGCAGTCAGAGGAGGACACTGCTTTTTGTATGTGTGCAGTTCTCGGTAAATATTTTTTTGGAAGGAAGTCCAACAATATTTAGTATTGTGTACAGGATGCTTGATAATTTAGGATTTGAAATTCAATCTTTGAGTGGTTTATTATGCAAAAATACAAAATTCATATAGGTATGGAATCGAGCAGCGGCAGGTGTCACCCCTCCTCAAGGCATTTACAAATGCACAAGAGCCCATTAAAAATACGACACGTTAGCCTTGCTCTCTGATTGTCATGTCTCACATTTCTCTTTTGTGCCAGGAGCTGTTAAGGGAGTTGCACACTCTGGTCATATTAATTTAGTCATTTAATATAGTCATGGCTGTGTATTAGTGTACTGTCTCACATCAGTATCATGACTATTATACTACAGAGGATTGCTATTTCAGGTAAAAATTAAATGTGACATTAGTGTTTCAAATGGAATTGAGAGATTATCAAGGCAGTGAAAAGAGTATTTGCAGGAAATGCTTGTAACTAACCATATTCATATTTTGTGGACAGCAGTGGTGATTTTGTTTATTGTATTTTATTTTCATTTGAAATTTGCATCGAAAGGTTCGACTTCCGGTTGAAGCTATGTGCTTTTATTTTGAATGTGAACTTCCTGTTTTGTACTGTTCACACTTAAGTTGAATTGACGAAGAGTACGGCAAAAAGTTTCATATGAAGCCTCAGAAAACGGACGTTTATTTTTCTAGCACCCCCTCCGAAGAGGCAAAAGGTGTGTAAACGATGGATATAAGTATTTTGTGTTTGTAAATATTACGTGTTGAATGTGAAATATGTCAGCTAATTGTAAGCATATGTTTTGAACTGTGTTTCAGCTCTTACGGTGATTCGGTTTTAAGGTTACACGGTTATGGATACATCTTGCTCAAAAATAAACCACAAAATCATCAGTAAAGTCTCATCCTTGGTTCGGAGGGCATGCTACAATGCTGAATAAATGAAAATTTTAATTTTATTCTTTTCTGATCTGTGCTATTACAATCACTTTTTGCTGGAGAAAAATATTTACTGGTTTACTTTTACTGTTCTTTGTTGAACAACTATAACGGCAAAATCCACACGTTTTTTTAGCTATCTCAGGGGTCACTTCTTTCGACTGAAATTGACATCACAGTTGCTCAGGTAACGACCAATCACGGCAGAAGTGACAAAATGCGCGCCTACTGAAATGGCTGAAATTACTGCTGAACTCACGCTTCCAAATCTAATTTATTATTATGTGTCTGTGTATATATTTATCTATTGTGTTAGGCCTGATATGAATGTCTCTGCACTTTTCATATTTGCGTACTTCAAATCTTACAATATACAGCACATTTTATACATATCAATTGCAACCCGCATCTTTCCTCAACTGCATTGGTATTTTATTGTTGGGGAGGGACTAGCTCAGTTCCATTCCACTCCATTTTCACAATATTTTGCTGAATTCTGACTTTCAGAATCAATAACGCCGAAGTGGAGCATTGTTGAATAACTCTATCCAAGCAAAATGACAATGACTCTCAGCCTCATTTGCATCAAAATGAGATGTCCTCTAAAGCAAATAGATAACATTTGTGTCTGTGCAGCCAGCTGTAATGTGCGGAAAGTAGACGAGGAGTGTTTGCACGGACAAGGAATACTACTCTACTTTCAAACTTCATTTCGTTGGAGTGTAGGCGCCAACATGTGAATGTGTCAAGATTCGTATATTGTTTCATTTATGTAGTGGTTAGCAATCCTGCTCGGAAGTGAGATTGTTCTTGGTTTGAATACCAAAGAAGGGGAACAGCGGCCGGACTCTGAGTACCTACCGGATCATTGAATTTTTCACCGTATCTCTAAGGGAGGAAAGTATTTGGCCCGCTTGTATCCGGGAGGTTGTTTTCGGTCAGGACCTCCAACTCGTGACCACAGCTGAGGGTAGGAATCAAGATCAAACCAGACAATTGAAAGCTTTGCCTCTTGGCTCTGCTCTTTCTTCAGGATCTACGAGTTTTCGTCAATGGTAGACAAGCGGTTGTGCGCCAGGGATCCACAACAACAGGGGACAAAAGAAACCGTGAGCATTCTACAGGCTACCAAAAAAGGAACCAAGTTGTAGCGCCAGTGGTACATTTCTATGATTTCCAGATGAGCTGGCTCCAGATTCCAGTATTTTTTTGGTTCCAGTCTGCAGATTTGTCACAGAAATTGTGTAACTGCATAACTGTTCGATTCTTCAATAAACACGTGCACCAAAACTGCTGCCACTTGGTAGCTGTAAAGGTTTTTTTGTTGTTTTTTTTCACGCTTCACATGCGGGAAGGTCGCAGAACCCTGTAAGCCGTCCCTGCTATGATGATATCCAACCAAATCCGCCCCCCTCCGGAAGCGATCTCTGTACCGTTCCGGCCCCGACCCTCCAGCCTTATTCGTAAAAATTGTCGCCCCCCCGACCCCGTTTTGGCCCCCCAAAAAACTGTCCGTGCATGATGCCGCCCCGGGAGACGTTTAAGTCTGGTTGATATCAATGACTACCTCGATTAATCAATTAATTTTTATCAGCGTTAGACTGATTATCAGCCGGGCCGTTATGTGGCATTTTGCTGATAATCGGCCTTTCTAATAACTTTCAAGGCCGATAAATTAAAAGCTGGTTTATTTTGGGTCGCTGCAGCACTCTCTGCTGAGCTTGTCACCATGCGTGCAGAAGCCGATTGGCCAGCCGACAGCACCATCTGATTGGTTCCCTGTGCAGTGGTTGGCAGCCAATCAACAGTATGCTGCCTGTTTGCTTTTTCACCTCGAGTCACACGCACTACAACAGACTTTAACGAAATTTTAATAAATGTCAGTCTATTACAACTCGCAGATAATAAATTATTTGTTGTAGTAAACCTTCAAGAGAGTTTGTTTTCATTGAACTAACTGAGACATTCAGCTGAGCCGGGGAGCTCCGGGCACTTTTTGTTAGTTTTAAAATTAAGTTTTCTATTTTCTAAACTCTATAAAAGCTTTAACATGTTAATAACTAAAGTTGTTCAATAAACATGCTTAAAGGTATTTAAACTAAGTCAAGTTTTGTATTTTTTTTTTTGGAAATGTTTTACACCATTTTCCCCCTTTTTTTCAACTAATGAATATCAGCTTGAGATATCGGTTAACAGCCTCCATGACTACTAATAATCTGTTGGTATCGGCCCTGAAAAAAGCATATCGGTCTATCACAAATTTTTATTCTCCAATTATTATGTATCTTGTGTAAGGTTTCTGTTTATCTGTTGTATATTTTGACACGATGAAATAAAACAAGACAGTCAATTATATAAATAGTGCAGATTCACTTCAACTTGTCAAATTGTCTCTTGATCCTAAATGCATACTCTTGTGCTTTTTTTTTTTTTTTTTTTCTCCCCAGGTGGAACGATGGTGCCATTCTTTCTTTTCTTCTTTGCAGCATCGCCCTTACTCAGCGCATCTGCACACAATACATCTGCTGGTAATGATTATGCTGCCTCACACTCTACTGTTTGTTTAGAACAATGTCTCAGGTTGTCTGGAGAAAGCAGCAGTTACAGTGCTCGCAGAGTTTGCTGGAGGTTTGCTTGTTTGGACGATGCTTTTTTTTTTTGCACATCTTTATAGTTTGACTTGGTAGCTCGCAAAAAATCTACAAACAGCAGAGTTGAAAGTTTTGTCAGGTGATATGGCGTGACCCCTCATTTATTAGATGCCATCAGTAATCTACATATAAACGCGTAACAACCCAACTATGGTCAAATTGGGTGTTTTAAAAACCCGAATAAGTGCCCGAGAGTACTCCTCTTCCAACTCGAATATTTGGTCATATAAACGCGATCAGAATAACTCAATTGAAAGGGACATTGGGTCTCACCCTTTCAAGAAATCAACAACCGGTGGGTATCTTACGTTGCCACTTGGTTATTTTTTTGTCTTTATGATGGAAATGACACAGAATATCAACATGCATTATATACACATGGTTCTGTCTTTTCAAAAGTGTTCACATGAGCAGGATAGATTGCTGGCGCTGCAGCGCAGGCTGGTTTCCACCTGGCTTTCAGATGCTGTATTTAAGTATGCAAAAAAAAAAATCAACCAACGCAGTTCATCTCAGGTTTGATAAATCACTTTGACCGTGCTAAATTAATGTATTTATTTTCTGAAACATTTGCACATGCAATCCCGGGTCTGAATGGTTTGTAGATTAGCTTCGATCTATTTGGATGAACAATCAAGTTTGCTCCCGTTTTTTGCACATGCAAATCAGGCGTCATTGGATCCAATGGGAACGCACGAGTGGAGGTGTCGGAATAGAGGTGGGAAAAATGTGGCTTCATACAACGCGCTTCGTTCATTACTCTCGCCCACTTGGCATTTACATGATCAAGACTCTTGAATTGTTACATTCTTAAAATTGATTTCTAATTGAAATATATATTCATTATTTAGTTTTTAAATCAATTTATATCATGAAATAGCAAACTTAAAAACTGAAAACAAAATACATTTTACTTGATATATATATATATATATATATATATATATATATATATATTTATTATTATTATTATTATTATTATTATTATTAACATGGCCTTTTCCTTTTTTTCGACTTTCTATGAAAGACCTGGCCCATCTGTCCAAACAAAAGTTTGCCCAACCTCCATAATCGAGGGAGAGGGCTGCACACACGTTAGCAGCCAAACAGTTGATGGTTTGGTTCCATTTTCAAAGGCACATCGACTGTTGCTGGGAAAGCGTTACCGCCGCAGTAACTAGTGCCAATTTCTATCCTGAGGAATTTGATTCCAGATCAATGTTTGAGCCGAGTCCTGAAAACAGAGCTGCCAAAGCGCCACAGTGCTAATTATTGAACCGTCATTCATGTATTTTACCAATGTGCTTTACTTCCTTGTGACGATACTCAATCAAATTTGATTGAAAGTTCTGGGAGTTATAAATGTGTTAAATAAAATGATCGCTATTGACATAGAGGAAATTATGATATTGTGTGTATATATATATATATATATAATTTTTTTTTCAGATTAGATCATTATTGAACACCAGATGGTTTTTAGAATGGCCACACATTTGACTGACTCATTCTTGCAGCTTCTCTTAAATCTTACAAAGAACCACGAATATCTTGCTTCTCCAAATCCATTGCAGTCATCAATTATCTTACCAGGCTCACATTCCTGCATGTCGCTGCCGGCCCCGGTATTTTCTGCTTAATACAGTGCTGTGAAAATTTTCACCCGTATATTCATCCCACAAGGATTATGAACTTTATTAACCCTGCCACCTCCAGTTCAATTTGCTGTCTTCTGGTCATTGCAAATTTCCAAACTGGGTCTGACTGGCATTCTATAAATCTTTCCTTTCACTTTTGCTGGGGCTCGTTTGTTGCAGATCACCCCCTGATACAACACACACATGTCCTGTCATGAACATGAATGAATCCTTATGACAGATGTCATTAAGTCTCATTTGGTAAATTATGTCACAAAGTTGACATTGATCAATGGATCAAAACTGGCATAATTTACCACATGACACTTAAAGACATTTGTCATAAGGATTCATTCATGTTCATGACAGGTGTTATATGATGACTATGACAGTCTTGTGAACGAACTTTGAAAAAAGTATTATTCTACTTTTACGTGTATATTAACACATTTCCTGCCATTGATGGCTTATAGACGTCAAAGGTCCATTTTTGTTTTTTTTTTTACTCAGCTGGTAGTGAATTAATATACTTTTATGCTTCTAAGTCTCTCCTCCTGGCTGATTTAATTCCCAGATTTGGTTCTGTTTAGCAAGTAGTTTTTCTCTTTGGAGTCTAGACAATTGTTACTTTGCCTGCTATTTTGTCGTTCAAAGTTGGATGTTCTCCACTTTAACGCGATTCCAGCCAGATGTCTGTGAAATGTCAACTCGATCACCCCAAGCACTTAATTACGGTGTTATAATACTCGCTAGTCATATCTGCTTTAGGTTAGCTTAGCAATTAGCATGGCTTCTCCGTCTTTACTCGTGATCCGTTTGGTAGAATGATACTTGTCAGATGTGTTGCTTGATGGTTTCCTGGGTTTGGAAAACCTTCAAAATCCATGATTCTCAGTTTTTCGACTCAATACATTTTAATGAGGCACAAAATGCAAATTCTGACCTCAAAACGGCTTTTCCGGTATAACTCTTAATATAACGACTTTTAAAATTGGACCTTCAGAAAACTGGTCAGCCATGATTAGTCGTTAGCTGAGCACCGAGCAACTGTGATGTCCTTTGCAGTCGACAGAAGTGACAAAATGGCCGCCACCTGAGATGACTAAAAACTTTTGGATTTTGCTGCTTTATGAAATTATTATTATTTATTTATATGGCTGCCAGGATGGCCGAGTGGTTTAAGGCGCCGCGTTCAGGACCCAGTCTCCCCAGGAGGCCTGGGTTCGAATCTCGAATTTCCCCATTGTGGGACTAATAAAGGGCAAATTATTATTATTATTATTCATATTCCACAAATGTGATATCAGAATTCCCGTGTTTAAACATTTTGAAAATAATTTAATTGCTTTGACTCACTTTTCGTTTTTATATTTAGTTTTGTCGGCCAAATCCACTGCCATCTCCCTTAGTCACTTGCATACCTCCACCGCCTTTGCACTCTTCATCCTGCTCTGAGCTTTCTCCACTCCATCCTTTCTCATCTGACCCAACACCTATTTCACAATTTTTGCCTCCTCTGTCCTCCATCCTCTTTCATCTACTCCTCAAAGTACAGCACACCTTCCATACACGGCACCCTTTCCTCCCTTATCACGCCAATTCTTTCTCTGTCTTTAATCATCCGTACCTCTGGCAAATCCTTCGCAGTTCAATCTCTCTGCCCGGCCAAGCTGTACATCTTTTCTCCTTCCTTTTGTATCCGACGTCTCGTAGAACTCATCAAGCGCACTCTTGTCGTACTGTCTGCTCTCGTCAGTTCTCGCCACATCCCATTTCTTCTTCGCCAAACTTTCCTCAATCTTCCTATTGCTCCATTTTTTTTAATGCGTTCTTTTGTTTGCCCAGAGGATGCACCAATCACCTTTCTACCTGTCTCTTTAATCACAGCTGTTGTATCAACCCAATCATTTGCCAGTCCCTCAAGAGTCCTCACCACATTCCTCTTTTCTTAACATCCACCATCCATTTAATCTTCTACCCTATGGGAGAAGATCCTCCGAAAGAAAATGCTGGATTGGCAAGTATTGCAAATGTGATTTTTATGTAAGATTTCATGTAAGGTGCTTCGAATTTTAAATAAAACACCATGCAATTCATGCAAACCTCAAAATGGAACACTTGCCCAAAAAAAATGTTGCTCAGCATTTCACAAATACAAAGATGTCGTTTCAGTTATGTGGGAGTTGAAGCGCTTGCTCCTCCATTTTTTTCTTTTTTATTTTGTATTTAATATTCCATTATTTGCTTACATTTACTGACTCTGAATCATTTACATCTGCGCCAAAATGCATTTAAAAAAAAATAATTATTTCTATCACACGTAGTCAGGTTGCGTGGCGTGCAGGTTGAGGAAGAGGAGGACCCCAAAAGGCGGGGAAGCGAGGCAGGGGTAACTTAAATGGCATTTAATAAAATAAAATACAACGGAACAAAACTTGACTTGGACTTGACAAAACTGAAAATAAAGCGACAGGCAACTAACTAAATACAAACAAATTGATGAGACAACAAGGACCACCTGGTCAAGACACAGAGGGTTTGGAAGGACCTGATTGGTTAACACAAGGGCTTGGGTAAAGGAACACAGGTGGACGCAATAGACTTGACGAGACAGAAGACACAGGGACACAAGGCCCAAACATGAAACTAAATACTAAACCAAAAACAACAAATAAAGATCATGACAATCACGTTTGAACCTGTAGCTAAAATGTTGACCTTTTGCGAAATCTATATTAAAATTGCTTTCTTTTTAAAAATAAATAAAAATATTATACATGGCATTCATGCCCATAATGAGTGCACATGAACTTCTGACCACCCTTGTCAGAGTGCCTCATTGTAATGTCTGGCATTTACTGTACATAACTATTACTATCTGTTACAAGTCTAAAAAAATTAACACTCAATGGTTTAAAAGCGATTCACTCATTCACTGCCATTGACGGGCATACAAGCCAAAAAGTACATTCATTTTATTGATTTGCATGATTTCATTTCGGTTTGCCGTTCTACAGTCAGGTCTCCGGACCTTTCCATCTGTTACATCAGTCAGCCTCTTAGCATGAAACACGTCGGACTACTCTGGAGACTCGTCGTGGTCAAGGGCCATTTCCCACCTCTGTAGAAAATCGAAATCCCAGCATTAGGAAACCAACGTGCACCTAACAGGAGCTGGAGAAGCTAATGAATATCAGCTGTAAACTCATCATGCTTATTCTTATTATTATTCGGCTTTTCAGTCAGAGTGAAGGCACTGATGCTGCACTAATACCCAGAGGCAGCTGTCCCATCCCTGTAATATACACGCAAACCTGCTGTCAGATTAGAGAGCTGCCATTTCCTCTTTGTGCTGATCATTGGGGTGATTGTGTTGTGGGTGGGTGGTGCTATTTACAATGGGAGTCACGTTCAGTGGTCTTTCCTGGTCTCTGGTGAGTAATGAAGTGAATGTTTAGCATTTAGGGTGTTAGACTGTGCTTGACGCTGTATGGAATGGCAGACTGTGAATGGATTTTCCCTGAGGAAGATTTTGCAGTGAGAGGCAGAAAAGGGAATTGGCCGATGATGCTTTGTGACTGCGTTTCAATGAAAGTGTGCTCTGCAGACAGCCTATGACAAGAAATGCCAGCGCGTATAGCTCGTTGGTGCATGCTTCCAGATTGATTGATTTTTTTTTTTTTTTTTTTTTTTTCTTCCCCCTGTGCTGAAATGGATTAGTGATGCCTATATTGCGAAATAAGGCGGCGAGGGGTGTGCATCAAGGTCACACCCCATCTCCATCAAAGCTCGACTGACCTCTTCATCAAAGAGTCTGTTCCCATTCTTCTGGCATATTTCTTCCCCCCTCTGGTGGCATCTTTATCTCTGCCTCTGCCTCTCACAGAATCTGGTTTATTAAAAGGCTGCGTTGGTTTAACACACTGAAGGTGGTTCCTAAATTGGATTTGAGTTGCACATTTTGATATTTCCCAAATATCTCAATTTCAGCGCTCATCCAATTTTTTTAAGTCTTTAATAATATTACTGTGGTAATATAATATCTGTTGTTTCTTTATATCTCTCTATCTCTCTCTATATCTCTATCTCTCTCTCCCTCTTTACCCCCCCTCTCTCACTCTCTCTCTCTCTCTATCTCTATCTTTCTATCTCACTGTTGCTCTATCTCTCTACATCTCGCCCCATCTCTCTATTTCTCTGTCTATCTCTTTCTCTCTACTTCTTTACCCCGCTCTCTATTAATCTCTCTCTCTATCTCACTCTGTCTCTTTCTCTCTCCATCTATATCTCACTATCTGCCTCTCTCTCACCATCTCTCTCCATCTCCATCCCTCTCTCTCTATTGCTCTCGCTCTCTATCACTCTCTCTATTGCCCTATCTCTATCTCTCTCCATCTCTCTCTCTACCCCTTTACCCCGCTCCCTCTCTTTCTCTAGCTCACTCTCTATCTCTTTCTCTATCTCTCTCCATCTATATTTCTCTCTCTCTCTCTCTCTCTCTCTCTCTAGCTCTCCCTATCTCTCTACTTCTCTCTCTGTACCTTTTTACCTCTCTATAGCTCTCCCTATCTCTCTATTTCTCTATCTCTCTCTACCTCCTTACCTCTCTCTCACTCTCTCTAGCTCACTCTCTCTCATGTCTATATCTCTATCTGTCTCTATCGCTCTCGCTCTCTCTCTATCTCCCTCTCTCTATCTCTATCCCTCTCTCTACCACTTCACCCTGCTCCCTCTCTCTTCATCTCTATCTCACTGGCTCTCTCTCTTTCTATCTCTTTCATCTATATTTCACTATCTCTCTCTCTCTATCTCTCTATTGAGCTCTCTTTCTCTCTCTCTATCACTCTCTCTATCCCTCTATCCATCTAATCTTATGTATCTTCGTAACACAATAAGAGCCAAAATGAACGCTACAGCACACGGATGACAGCTAATTCCATGCATGACTAACACAATCAACTTCATGGTTGAGACTCTTTCCATCCATTCAACCATCCATCCATCACATTGTGATATAGGACTAAAAATGAGTGTTAAATGTTTTTTGGTACGGTATAGTGTAGATTGGGACGGTTTTATTTTTTGATTAATAATGTTTTGTTTATCATAGTGACATAATCAAAGTCTTAAGATCATTGACTGTGATTTTTGGTTAGGCTAATCAAACTGGGAATAGACATAATGACAATGTCTCTGCATCATTTTCTACATTTTTACCATTTGTCTCACGTGTGTGAATTTATTTTATTTGATGTCGAATTCAGTGGCTATCGGGTTTATACCAGAATGCACCTGCTTGCCAGAACACCATTTAGACCAGGGGTGGGCAAACTTTTTGATTGGTGGGCCACAATGGGTTCTAACATTTGACTGAGGGGCCAGACCAGGAGCAGAAGGATGGAGTGTTTTGGTCGGGGAAAAAAAACCAAAACATTTAATTTAAAATGAAAATGAACAAAAACATTACAACAAAATATCTGTGTTTGACACACCAGAGTATTTAGAAAACAAAACATTAACAAGGTTTATTCATTTAATTTTTTTGAAGCTCGGTCGGCCGGATTAAAACGTCTAACGGGCCGTAGTTTGCCCACACCTGGTTTAGCCCCATCAAGAGATTCCATGCTGAAGGTGTCTTATGTTTGAGGTCACACCTTAATCACTGCGCATACCATAATATAAAATAGCCCACTGTAAAATAATGGACGCATTAGGCGGAAATAAATCATAATAAAAATAAATAATATATATTTAAAATATATAAAAATATTTAAAAAAATAAATAAAAATAAAAATATACCCTGAAGTGCAAGTCAGGCCTCAGATGGCTCCATTAACTGCACTTTTCATCCCACTGAAACCACAATTGCTTTATGAGAAAGTCTTGCTCTCTTCTCAAATAAACTTTGATGGCATAAACCTCAAATGAGTACTGTCTTGTTTGAGAGAAAACACCTTGCATGAATAATGAGCCAGACTACTGTACGGGATATCAGATTACATGCTGATTCATTTTTTTCGGGAAAACAAAACTGAAGTCTCCATCTAGTGGTAGATTCATGGGACACCTTTGGTTTTGTAATTAAATCTACATATTTTTGGACGATCCTTGCCTTAAACAACAAAAGAAAGATCTGTCATACCGATCCACTAAGAAATGTTGTTAAAAATGTGTGGCCTCGACATCATCAAGCGGATACTTCACATTATGTGTGGTGTGTTAGAAAATTATTTCCAACGTTCCTGGTCACTAATTCACGGGCTTTGTGAGATAATTTATCATCGTGTGGCTGACACCAAAATGTCATTACAGCACATGATGAACAGTGACTATCTTTAGCATTACTATGTCAACATCTTATGAAAATAGATTTCACAAACTGGCAACATGGTTCCCATTTTATGGATTTATCTGCTCATATATATATATTTTTAAATTAGGAATTAAGTAATTATCAGTTTTGTACTTATCTGGAAAAAAAATACAGTTTATTTTTCCTTAAAAAAAAACCCCGACACTTTAGAAATAGAAATATGTATGAGTTTTATTACGTCAAAGTTTTGAAGGCTTTTTTAAAAATCCATTCACAGCTATTAATGCACCGTAGCATATTTCCATGTGCCCGTGCAATTCTAAAGCAGTGGAAGTCAAAATAATCATGGCGAATGGTGTTTGATGGTGGCCAATGTTTTCATTGTTCTAAGTGGCTGTTGGACATTTTCAGTGGCAGCGGTGTTGTGTATAATTAACCAAGGCTCTTTTCTAAACAATTATGTCTTCTGTTCTGTTGTTAAATATTTACAAAGGCTCTGCAATAATGTACAGCCCACAAATTACTAACTGCTGATGTTGTAGTAAAGTCTCAATTGCTGTAAATATATATTTGTAAAACAATTGAAAGCCAACAATTTCTTGTCATTACATCTGCGGTTGGCACGCCCAGCGGATTTGGCACCAACTTCATAACCGCAAAACGCTCAACTTCAAAACTATAAACTGAGGACTGCCCTTATATTGTTTGTCCTTGTATTGCACCGCTACACCTGACTTTTGTATCTCTCTTCCAGGTTGCGCGATCATCCGTCCCCCCAGAGATGGAGGTATAAGATACAGAGGCCTCACACAGGAGCAGGTGATTAATGGTTACTGCCATTTGTGATTACAACTGCAGAAAGCTCAACACACACAGACACCGAGGGAAAGATTTTTATCAGTTCAATGCACTTTTAAAGATAAGTGTTTATACACTTAGAAGTGGATAAAATAACCATTCACATTAATTAGATAACAAAAGGTGATAGATCAACCAAGTACAGGCTGGCTAAGGCAAGATGACAATTATACGCTTGCTGGACTCATTATTACATAATCAGATAGATAGGGGGAGGAAGAGGGACAGACAGAGCGGGAGGGAGGGCGGCAGGGAGTCTGAAAGGGAGAGGGGTGAGGGGAGAGGGGAGAGAGAGTGAGAGGGGGGACCGCTAGCGAGCTATCTTGCTAGCCATCTAGCGAGATGGATCCGGTAGCTTTTAAGCTAACTTGTTGGCTAACTCCCGATCTTCTAGACCAGGCATGGGCAAACTACGGCCCGGGGGCCACAAATGTTTTAATCCGGCCCGTCAAACTTGAAAAAAAATTAAATGAATAAACCTTGTTAATGTTTTATTTTCTAAATACTCTGGTGTGTCAAACACAGATAATTTGCAGTAATGTTTTAGTTCATTTTCATTTGAAATGAAATGTATTTTTTTTTTCTCCGACCAAAACACTCCATCCATCTTCGCTCTCGCTCTCTCTCACTCTCGCTCTTTCTCTCTCTCTTTCTCTCTCTCTCGCTCTCGCTCTCGCTCCAGATAATTTGCAGTAATGTTTAGTTCATTTTCATTTAAAATGAAATTTATTTTTTTTTCTCCGACCAAAACACTCCATCCATCTTCTCTGTCTCTCTCTCTCTCTCTCTCTCTCTCAGCTAAGTAGCTATCTTCTCGATGGATAAAGAAAACCTTGGCCATTACCTGCTGGTATTTTTGCAAAAACAATCTTTTAGTTTAAACACCTTCCAAATCAAAATATATTAGCACTTAATAGTCATGTGTAATGCACAGAAAGTGTAAAAGAACATACACAGAGAAATAAAGACCTATAGAAACCAGTTTTCTGCCAGTGCTTAATAGTCCTGGCGGGCCGCCTTGCTTTTCTTGCCTCTATCGTCAGCGCACCCACTGGCACCCGAGTTCCATGATGTGGTCTCTCAAAAGAATTATAGGTTGCACGTATACAACCAGCCAAAGTCTTCTCCACTCTAAAACACATTTATAATAAATATTGAAGCTCAGAGTGAAAAAATGTCACACACTGCTGGCTGTCTCGGCAGTCATCCGGCCTGACAGTCGTGGTCTCGATTTGGGGCAAGCGGCTTCAGGCAGCCGCCGCATCACTTAGACGTCAGATTACACGGGAATTTTGTATTACCAGGAATTTATATTACGCCTGTGTGGAAAAACGTATACGGTATTTTTCATGTGTATGGGGTGTTTTCATTACAGATATCCATAATTCGGTTGCAGGTGTTTTATCAGTTTGGTTTGTCCCTCCGTGGAAACGTGTGGCATATATGTGATGTGACGGGTATTTCAACGGACACCACACTCGATAATTGAGTATTATGAAGCCAAGGCCACACTTTGACGATTTTGTTTGTTTCTAACGCTGCATTTAATTGTGTTTGTATGTCTAGATTCGAAGTGTGCAGGTTCTCCCTGTTGACTATGAGATTGAGTACATCTGCAGGGGAAATCGTGTGATTGTGGGACCCAAGGTCAGAAAATGTTTGCCCAGTGGCACCTGGACTGATCTTAACCAACAAAGTAGATGCTGTAAGTGCAACCGGAACTAACTCTCCACGTGCACCCGATTGGTCAGAAGAACAATTCCGAAAGAATATACATGCTGAGCAAACATTCATTATGAAAATTTAAATAAAGATTGAAAATGTGCCAATAAACTGTCAATTATTTTAAATCCAGGTTTTTCAATAGTATGACAAAAGGTCTAAAGAATTATATTTAAGGTCAAGTTTTTGAATATGTTGTTCTTGCGTTGTATCATTTATTTTATTTTTTTAAATTTAGTAAGCTTTTTTATGTCTCATAAATCTAACGTAAATGCTTTTCGATTACAATTACAGTATAAAATCAATGAAGTTCCAGATGTGTCGCCTTTCAAGTGAAATATTCAGAATTTCAGATTATTTTTGTTTTCTTTTTCAGTGTTGTTGTGTCCTCGGGTTTGGACTTCTTTGGAAAATGGCCGCGTGTCTTCTTGGCCACCGGGGCTCGCGGTGGAAGGAACAGTGCTGCACTACAGTTGTCTCCCTGGCTTCATCTTGATGGGCAGAAACTCGACACAGTGCAATAAATTGGGCAAGTGGGACACGCCCAAACCTGTGTGTCACTGTAAGTACAACAAAACACTTTTGTTTTTTTGTTTTTTTCCAAACATTTACACGCTTGGAATTCCAGAGAGAGAGAGATTTATTACTTTTACCACGTATCCTTACCACTTGAGCATATGAAATGTACAATGTGTGATATTAATCTTTTGTATTGTGATAGTGCTATCTTTAATTTTTGTCATTGGGAATTTCAGTTCTTTAAAAATCTAATTGTGTTTTTGATCTTTTTGTTTCTCGCGAAAGATGACCGACATTTTAAAGGTAGGACTATTTTTCTTCTGTTATCGCATTTCCTTGTCCGACAAAATCGTACAACTATAATGTGTTGAAAACCTTTGTTTTTCTGACTTTACTGAATGGTGTATTTTGGGAGTTTTAGTACTTTCTCTGTCAATGTGTTAGAAGGCTATTAGTGGCATTCACCTCAACAATATAACAAAACAATTGTAAGTAAACAAAGTAGACGAGTCCTATCGTTCACCTCTATTCAATGTGAAAGTTCTGCGTAACTTGAGCAGCAATATCCTTGGAAACATGCTGGGTAAGTAACATTATCAACAACGTTGTACTCCATATTCAGAAAATATCTTACTCAATACGCATAGGCCAATGAATGTTGAACGTTGTGATTAAAAAAAATCTGTGGTTCAATTCGATATGTGAAAGTCATTTTATAGAAAACACACAGATGAAACTAGTAATAAGTTCCTAAAATTAAACAATGGTATGCTATAGGTTTTCAACTGCTGTCAACAATAATAAATACAATATTATACAAACTAAAACGATAAAATAGTTGACTCTGTCTAGTCAATGTTCATCCGAGTTTCACCTTTTTAATTGGAGAGAAAAGTATTCTATGGTATTCACATTTGTTGAGTTGTACCTGTCTTCACTCTGCTTTTTCGATGTAAATCGATCCAAATAGGCTTGGGTATGTATGGATTTTTTTATGATCCATTGGTATTTATTATATTGCAATGTTGTTGTTTTTTTTGTTTGTTTTGTTTTACCAAATTAATGTATTTAACATCTGTAATTTGCGTATATGTGATTGCCATCTTCAACCCCCTCCCAGTTTGTAGAGGCTGACACCTAGTGGCGTTAAATAGTTATTGCTGCAATTAAGCGCAGTTTTGTTGTTGCTTCGCTGGAAACTTTTTAATTCTTCACGAAATAAAATCTGGGACATTTAATTTTAGGCGTGCCTACGATGCTTGGAATTTTAATCGTGCCTTTAAGAAAAATTCACAACGTTGTTGTAAAGAGACAGTAATTTATGGTGGATGCTTCGCCATAAATGACGGTCATTGTACTTGTTGTATTACTTTTGAAACAGTGCTTACAATGCGATTATTTAACACGAAGTTCTTAAAATGGCAGACTAATTGGATTGTAAAACAAATCTAAGCAAGATTGAGGGTAAAATAACGTTTAATTCATCACCAGTGGACCATCACAACCAACAGTACTACTTTCTACCTCGTGGGGGCAATGTTGCACTTTTTAAATTACATGGAAGACTGGTGAACTGAAGTTTCCTTTTTAGATGACTCGAGCTGGAAGAGGAAAAACACCTCAAATGTCATTATTCGGAATAGAGGTCATGAAACTAGCGGCTTGGCTGTTTTTCATAATATCCTGCAAATAACTGAGCGGAAATTATGCGCATATGTGTTTTCAGGTTGTGTGCTAAAGTTACAAATGCATTGCACTTAAAGCAATATTGACCTGAAGTCAACTGTGAAACATACCGTTTGAACACCACTATTCCAATATATTTTTCCATTGTGTGAATTCTATGTAGTTTCTAGTTCGGTTTAAAGCTTGGTACACATATGGTAATTCTTAACGTTGAAAATCAGCATGTCGGGTATAGTGCTCATAAAACGTGTGGCATGTGACAAACACTCCACGCCACACATTTAACTAATGGTTATTAAACTTTTTAAAACACCACCTCCAAAAATACTTAACTCTCCATGTAAAATACAGTAACATAGTAGGCCAAAAAATGAACAATAAAAAATATCTATTGTAAATCACTGCAACATTATGCACTATTTGAGCATTAATTCTGTTCTTAAATATGGGGAAATAAGCAAAATATTGAATTATGATTCAGTTAAAATACATAGCACATAAGGTAACTAAAAATTGTTCCTGAATAATTTTAAAATTATAAACCGATATTTGAAATGAAATACAAGTGTATTGCGCAAAAGAAAAAAGTTAAATACAACTGAACTGTATTTGAGTGATGCACTGTACATGAAAAGTTAAGAATGTACTTTCCCGAAGGGGAAAAAAAAAAGTTTTAAGCAGACTGTAAGCATAGTTCTTTCTGATTTGTGTGATTATATTTCATATTTTAAATGGTATAAAGGGTATTTGCACTTTCTCACAACATAGTGTTCACGGAAGTAAATTCCAGTGTGTATAAGGGCTATTGTTTTTATCATCTCACAGTGACAGATGAGTGATGCGGGAAGAGGTAGAAATATTTTGGAGAAATGAGGCAAAGCGTTTCAATCTAGTTATGTAATGGAGATGTCTAGCAAAGATGACGTCACGTCATTGCCGTGCACAATAAATTAACTCGCTGCATGACAATCAGCGTAATTGTCCACTTTCTGCACAGATAATGTGTTTAAATAGCTTATTGCTCTTGTGCGAACCAGCCCCCAGCCGTTTCAGCCAATACAATTGTAGCCTGCGCTTTTTCCACACCTGCGCCTCGTCCATTTTTATTAGGCTGTCACTTTTGATGTAGTCATTCGGGTGTCCTTGAATGTCTTTGTTCTGTTCTTGTTGTGTCTCCCAACGTCTCACTGTTTCTTTATATTTCCTGTTTGTATCCTCCAAAGAAAAGAAAAATAATTACTTGTCATTCTTGCTTTGAACCTTCTTGCTTTACCCAGCTGCGGCCGCACATTGAGAGTGAGTGAGTGAGTGAATGAGTGAGTGAGTGAGTGAGTGAGTGAGAGAGAGATTAATTTGAGGTCTCCTCATGTCTAGTAGGTTCAGTCCACATCAATGGCAGTTACATACTGATGATGATAATATATGCTTTACACACGTAACATATTTCATATTCATTTAAAATTCCTTTTCAAATTTTTGGGTTTTATTGAGATGGTCTGTGCGGCATTAATCCAAAGCAACATGCTACGGTATAATTGACTCATATGCCGTGTATTGATTCATGGCAGAATGCTGCTGACGATGTCTCCGGATGTGAAGGTCTCTTTGCAGGATTAGCCCACAGTGTTGAGTGCTGTGATTAATGGCCATGTCAATTGGCCAATCTGTCAAACATTTGCAGACATTCACTTAGATAGTCCTGAAGGGACACTCATTCACGAGGAGCAGAGCGATAGTCCAAGTGGAAATCAAGGAAAGGAGGTTGGAGTAAGAGCATTAGATTTATGTTCCAAATCTTCCAGGAAATAGTGTTGTGTGGATCTTCCAGAATGAGAGCGGAATAAAGCACTTCTGCATAAACATTAAAATTCTCCTGACTCCAACTGTGTCTGCTTTGCCCCATGGCTCCAGGGACAGTCCTCCTACCTTGTGCTAATAAACAGCATGCAGCTCCTGCAGTGGTCAGAGAAGCGACTGGAGCACAATCACATTCTAAAACCAAAAGAGCACCTTAATTGTTTTATAAAGTGCATGCTTATGATGATAATCCTCTCCGTGTTGCTATAAAACACTTTTAAATGGAAATTATAGTGGCTAGCGCAGTTATAACACTAACTCATGTCAGATGGGGATCATAAAAAAAAAAAAGCAAAATCACAAAAGCCTCCGTGGATACCAAAAGCCAATTTTAATTTATGAATATTTTCTCAGTTTTTACTGCTCTTTTGTGCTCATTTTTCAACGAGACTTATCTGATGTTGAGGGCACAAATGATGTAATTACAGTCATTGTGCGCAAATTGAGTGGCTCATTAAACTTTTATCGTAGCATATAGTTATTACATTTGTCACGCTATCGAAATTATATTTCATTCATAAAAATTGAATTGTGTGAAAGTAGGCGAGAGAGGTAATTTTTAGACATTTACAATAGAACAATAATTCCGCAAATTGAAGTTATTCAGATCTGCGTAAGCATGCGGGTTGTGCCCGTTTCATTGGAGGGGCAGAAAGAAGTCACAAATGCTGACGACCAAATTCAAAAGTGCAACTAGGTTCGGGATATCTGCTACCATTTAAAAAAAAAAAATAAATAAATAAATTAAAAAAAAAAAAAAAAATTTGTGTTAAAGCCTTAGTCTCATATACTAGGGCAGGGGTTGGCAACCGCGTCTCTTTCCTGGAGAAACAAGCTCGGAATGCCTTCCTAAGTTTGCTAAGTTCTGTTGGACTAGATGAGCATATTTAATATAGGTAATAAGAAATGACATCATGCAGATAAAAAAAACCCAGTGATAATAAATTAGTCAAAATAACAGATCATGTTTAAAAAAAAAAAAAAAAATCTATATTTAAATCAAGTGCTGGAAAACCTGCTGGAGTCGACAATATTGAGATTAAATTGTTGATGCAAGGGGCTTTGTCAGTCTCTCACATAATTAACATCCGTTTAAAGAGGAGTATTTTCCATTGCAGTGAAAGGTAGCAAAAATCGTCGGATCAGGAACAACCCAAAAAAATAATACTTTTCGGTGTAAAATAGTTGAGCAATAAGCTTGTTGCCTGCATTATGTAAAGTATAAAGATACAGAAATATTTATCTTTTCTTTCTATCGAATTCATCTATATGCTAATTAAATTGGTCACATACAATAAGCTTACTCAGATTACCCATCAATGCTTAGAGGAAATGGATACTAAAACGTTGGGCGTGTGGCATATTTTATAAAATATGTTAAATTATTATGAATTTGAATTATCAGCTTTAAAGTGGATGGTAAATGTTCTCAATTATAGCGAATATAAGGTTTATTTCAACAGTAGTTCTTCTAATTTTTGACAGATGGATTGTGGTGTGCCTCAGGGAAGCTGCCCGGGACCCCTTATCTTTTTTTACAAATGATTTCCCACTCGTTTTAAAACATCCAATCCACTGCAATTATATGCAGATGATACTACCTCATATGCATCTGCACAAACTATAGACAAACTCAGTAATCTATTAAATAAAAAAATCGTTTCAATCACACTCTAGCTAAACACAATAACTGATTTCTTAATACTGGAAAAATAAAATGTATGGTGATTGGTTAAAAAAAATGTTTTAAAGACACACACATACAAACACACGCCACAATTGGGCTATGGCTCACAAACAAGTTCCATGACACCCTTCTGGTCAATGCCTATGTTGTGTGTCATGTCCTGCGACCTAACAACGAACACTTTGGAGAAGAATAACTTATTGGCTAGGTTACAGCACCTTTTATAAGTGGTCGTGATTTGGATTGGTTTAGATCTGTGCTAGTTTTGGTTGTTCCAAGTCCTGCTCTGCTCCTCTGTCTTGTTGGGATGCCACAAGGTTCAATCCTAGGGCCAAAGCTTTTTTGTTTCTATTTGGTTCCTTCTGAAGAAAGCACAGGATTTCCTTCCATTGGGATGCTGATGACAGTCAGATTTGTGTACCACTTAAGAAGAAATATTTTTCTTCTAACTGCTTTTATTAATCTTGAAGACATTAAAGCTTGGATGGCCTGGAATTGCTTAAACTTTCATGAGAAGAAAATGTCAATGAGTGAATTTGTTCTCAGTTTCCTACCTGTTGTCTTGGGACCCTTGACACACTATTCAAACTGTCTAAAACTTGGGTTTTAAATTGGACAGTCATTTTAAACTGAATTGGCAAATCAGTGCACTAGTTAAGCCCAACTTTTTTCACCTCCGGCAGCTGGCGATGATGAAGCCTTTTCTTAAACAGCAGCCGTATGAAATAGTAAAGCATGCCTTTATCTTATCTTGGCTAGATTACAGTAATGCACTTTACTCTGGAGTCAGCCAGTCCCTCCCTCAAACATCGCCAGGTGGTTCAAAATCCTGCTGTTCACCTCTTAACCGGAACCCACAAGAGAGAACAGATAACTCCAGTCCTGGCCTCCCTCCACTTGGTACCTGTGCACTTTAGAGTTCATGTTGGGATTCTGCTGTTCGTCTTTAAATATCTATATGGTCTCACCCCCGCCAGGTAATGATCAGTCGCACAGTGCACATCAGACAAACACCTTCACGTTCTTGTTTTAACACCCACTGCTAAACCTATTTATATCCATTGGCTTTTAACTCAACTTGAGACTCTCCTCTTGTTTTAGTCTCTTATTTATTTTGTATTCATTTTTGCATTGTTCATTTTTCTATTGTTGTATCTAAATTGTTTACTCATTTACTGCCATTTTCTTTGGTCCATTCATCCAGAAGGTTGTGAACTCCCTGACATTTGACACTAGAAAGAGGACTTGATAGCTCGCCTCCCCTTTTCCTACCTCACGAAGGTTATACAACAGGAAGAATGCATTAGAGGCTTTGTTGCACCTGCGCACGGTCATGGAAAAAAAAAGACCTTCTCTCTACTGTTCCGACAAAGTTGAAAGCATCACATTTTCTGAAGGTCAGAGTTAGATGAACAGTCGATTCAGGAGGAAAAAACAGTTGCATAGTATACTCGACTTTAAATGTGAGCACACTCTAAAGAATGTCTGGATGGATATTTTAGAAATATATTTCAGCACGCAACGCTCTTCTTCAGATATATTTGACTCTTTTAACATCCTGTTGACAGGTCAGTTCCACAGCCGGAACAGACCAATATCTCATTCTGCAGATAATGAAGAAACACCTCAGTGAACATGTTCAGTTTGCTTTGCATTAAGGCCAGAAAGGTCAATGCATCCATCGGCGCTGAGCTGACAGCTCCTCCATAAACAACAATTACAATTTAGTATTGACAGGGCCGCCAGCTTTTTGGCTCCCACCGTGCGACTGAATTGAGGTTTTTGCGTTCAGGGAACAGTGGCGGGCCGTGCATTTCATACGTAGGCCTGCAGTGACCTCCTACTTAGTCCGAATTGAATAAATCCCCCTCATATTCTCATCATTTATGACGCCACGACTGGACAAATAATAAATAGAAAGACACTTACTACTGAGCGAGTGTTGGACGACCTAGCTTCTCTTGAAAAGGCCTACTTGAAAATCGCGTTGCAAGTGTATCTGCAATCGAATCCACAATTTTCTCTCCTTTGGCCATTGTGGTTTAAAAAAAATCAAGAATATATTTCTGATTATCGAATGGTCGGCAATTACGACTTTCAGATGTGTTGATTCAGCATAACGCCGCCCCCTCACAAGTGAGTATCCAATCACAAAACGCGTTGATCACCTTCAGCGTAAGGCCAGCGAGAAAGCCTTACTGTCATCAACTCGTGATCTGATTGTCTATCAACGGTAAAAGCCCCCTTGAGACACAGAGGCCCCCACGATTGTATCTGAAGGCCTCGGACGAATAGTGCGTACTGCTGGTATCATGAAATCAGCCTGGCAACACGAGCTAGCTGACTCCTGATTGGATAAAAACTCTAACCTAAAAATTCAACACTAGGATATAATATGACATCAATGTGAATGTGATCATGATTTCTTCATTATGTTAGGCCAGCAGAGAAAGCCTTGAAGGCCTTGACCGCCCACCACTGGAAGGGAATGCTGAACCACTAACAAGGTGCACCCAAGATTGCGTCTGCCAAAATGCGATGAATTGCATATTCAGGAATTTTCGTTAATAATCTTCTGGGATAGAGTGCGTGTATATCCAAGCATTTGGAATGTGATTTATCACATATGAGACTAATTGGATGATTTTGTCTTTAACTCCTTCACTGCCGTTTCAGGTAAAATGAATGTACTTTTTGGCTTCTATTCCAGTCAATGGCAGTGAATGCATTTCAAGGAAACAATGAACAATTTTGAAAAGCCAAAAACAAAAGTAACCGCAACATATCTCTTTCTAGCTCTAAGAAGTCATGTCATATTATCTGTGACAAAACTCCTTTCACGCGTCTGGGTCATTTCACCTCACTGTAGCGATCACCGTTGATCTCTCCCAGTGCAGTTTTCAGTGTGAATGTCCAAAATTTGAAGTGTTACACAGAATGGCAGAAGTGTCCAATTCTTACTCAGGGAAATGTTAAATATATCAAACAAAACATGGCTATTATGCAGCTGCTGGGCTATTCGAGACCTCAGTCGCGTTAGTCCGCACAGGAAATTGGGCAAACGGTGCGAGTTCTACCATGAATGGCACCTCGTGCGAGACCCCCCGTTGCCTCAATTGGTGGCGTATCGGGTGGTGATTCTAAAATGTGGCAAGCTTGCGTGTGCATCCGCCACTTTTGCATCTTTTTTAGCCGTCTAAATGAGCCCCCTGACTTTTCCTAGTATGACTCAAATTCATGACGTTACTTATTCAGCCATGACGTTGCCAAGGCCACCTTGTAGCAACAATTAGCTATCTTTAGTTTCCCCTCCAATTACAGCAATCTTCAAGCGATGAAAAATGTCATACTTCCTTAACTCATTCAATACCATTGACGGATAAGTACGTCAAAATCCATTTTTTTTTACTGGGCTGGTCGTGAATGAGTTAATGTCGATAACCATTGCCCCACTTCTCCCAGGTTTGAAGAGTGCTTTCTCCAGATGGCATCTTTGAACTCCATCCACAAGTGTTCAATGAGATTTAGAGGCTCGCAGAAGGTTACTTCGGAATAGTCCGATATTTTGATTTTAGCCATTCCAGGCTGTTTTTATCCCCGCTGTTTTGTAGTTTTGCTGTTACAAGAGTCATGACCTGCGACTGACTCCGCTAGAATACCTTGATAATCTTGAGATTTCATTGTACAGACTCAAGAAACCATGTGCCAAATGCAGCAAAGCAACCCCAGAATACAAGAGAACTTCTTAACAGTAGGGACAATGTTCTTTTTGCATCTGTGAACATAGTTAATGTGCATAGTTGCAGTTTTGTCTTTTGTGTCCGTAGTACATTCTCCCAGAAGGATTACGGTTTGCCATCATGCACTTAGGCAATTTTTTTTAATGATTTATTATCATCAGTGGTGTCCTCCTTGGTCATCTCCCATGAAGTCCACTTTGGCTCAAACTATTAAAGTGGTCTGATGCTGATTTACCTTAACCTTGGACTTCACCTTTCAATTCTTTGAAAGTTGTTCCGGGCTCAGCATTTCATCAATCGTATTATCCATATTTTCAATTTCCACCCGCAGCCACAAACAGAGAGGTTGTGATGCTAATTAGAGGGTACACCTTGGTTGAACATGTCAAAATATTTTCTTTCTTTTCAAGGGGTACCGTCATTTTTGTGCTGACTTTGACATTTAATTTGTTTAAAAAAAATCTGTTAAACAGTTCAAAACCATTTCATTTATCATTATTTTTAATTTGTTCATTATTTCATTTTTCTTTCATTCACATGGAATACCAGCAATTTTGTCCATGTGTGTCCATCACAGACGTTTAATTACTGCACTGGCTGGCAGTGAATGACTTTAACCAAATTTTTGAAAACCCCTTACGTCTCCACAGTGGGCCACAAATTCCCCAAATAATGATTTACATTTAATGATAGAAAACTAATTCTAGTACCATCGATGAGAGTGGAGGTCGCACATACTGTTTCATCCATACCAGACCAGAATGGAAAGTACTATGGGGGTCCGTTCATTGTGAGGCCCATGTCTCAGCCCACATAAAGTGAAAAGTAACAAAAACATCCTGAGGGTATTCCGTTGTTGCAATGCTATATTGTGTTGAGGTTGTTAAACAGCAGCCAGCGTTAATCCAAGAATTTAACAATTATTTGACATAGGGGACCTGGAACTGTGTTTGTGCAGACAGCAGGCAGCGGCCTGCATTAGCATCTTTTAATTAAGACTGCACTTCCACTATAAATCCCGATACACCTCCACCTCCGCTGCATCACCCGGTAGGATAAAGTTCAAGTATATGTTCGTTAATGAGCCCGAGTGTGTGTATGCATGCGTTTTGGGTGGTTTGTTCCTAAATGAGCGCAGGTTTGAGGGGTTTATAAGATGTATAATTAATTTGTGTAAAATGTTACCATTGTACATAGATTGCCATTGGAAATTTTAAAATCCCCAAATCATTTTCATTAGTAGTTTACAACATGGTTGGTTTATGCAAACAAGTTTATTGCCCCTACTCAGTCCAAAAAATAATCCATCCAAATTTGCGTTAATTTTGATAGCAATGCAGTGGGCGAGTTAAGGAGTCTGAGGGGAAATAATGTAGTCTAATGGCTAACCGAACTATTAAGTATGTGGCGGGTGTTAGAAACTAACCCTGATAATGCTGTTACAGTCGTTCATGTTAATCTGTAGTGATGGACAAATGAAGCTTCATGAAGCACTTGTGATAATTCTAGACTCATCTAGAAGGCACTCTTGGTTTTAAGATGCTGAGAAATTGAATACATTTCTCTTGCACCGGCCTTTATCTTTATAACGAGCACCATTTAAAGGAATAATAAATGTCATGAAGCTTCATATTGCCATCTGTGCTTCCGACAATGCCCTAGCTCTGCTTTGAGTAAAGTAAAACACGTTTTAAGAATTTTTGAGTTTGTCCAACATTTACAGGAAAAATCTACAAGTTCATGTCGGGTCAGATGTGAACAGATCACGGATGACTCTTATTCATTCTGGCCTTACAATGATTTATTTTAAACTGTTTTTTCTTCCTAGGGTAGAATGATAATACAATGTACATATATATATATATATATTTTTTTTTTAGCCGAATAATAATTCTGCAATGTTTTTCAACTTTTGTAGATTAAAATGCTTTATTAATACATGCAAATTAGTTTGCATCAAGAACATTGGCAGTACAATCGACACAATAGCTGTTGCACATAAAAAAAAATCATGCTTTCATGGGAATGTCCAAAGCGGAAACCCAGCTCCGCCCTGTACTCCCTCATGTTTGCGCGTGTGTATGGAATGTTCTTATGTCTACGCTTTATGGTCCCTCAAAAATGACGGACTTGGCAATATATTATCTTGCTATATCCCAGCAGAAGGAATTTGTCTTTCATCGTGCGTGGCTACAGAAAATTATAATAACTGAAACATGTACTGATATAATGATATCAAATATACCTCATTCACTTCTCACAAATGTCAGAATATGCTGTATATATATAGTATTTTAAACTAATTAGCAAGTATAAAGGACAACCGAAATTAGTCTTCCTTCAGGATATCCAATAAATAATTAATTTGATGAGAGTCTGAGTAGATCCCATTACACTTTTTCTGAAAGTACAGTTGGATACGTGTGTAGATTTTCATACATTCTACTTGTCTTATTCTTTATCACTATCGTCATCCCAAAAAGTTGTATGGAAGCAGCTGGGCCGCTCTCGTTTGTTAAATAACACCCTATTGTTGAACACCCCGAGGCGACGCACCCGCTGGAGCATGAAGAGGGGGGGGCTTCACACGCAATAATTTCGACCCAAAGATGGATTAAAAGTGAAATGTCTTCAGCGCAGCAGTCCAGTTGCCGATGTTGCGTCTATCAAGTGTATGAAGCAACTTTATGTCAGCAAAGATTATTTATTCGCGTTATTTGTGATGTTTGCTTTTGGTGTGACAAGTGTACTGAAGATCGAAAACATTGCTTGTACCCATAAAAGTGACCAAAATAAAGCTAATTGGAAATAATTGGGTAAACCAGTGTCAGGCGGAATTTGATAACTAAAGAAACATCTGAAGATATAAAACATTTTGCTCATGTCATAAATCCGAAGACCTTGAAATGTCCGAACTCAGTGAATGGAAAGAAAAATCCAAACAAACACGTTTTTAGAGTACTACTGTGGTCAGAATGGTGCATTTTCACTAACAAGCTCACTTTATGTATTTTTTACAATATACTGCCATTCATTTCCAATGCTGTCAATCAGTTTTGGAGAGAATTTAGCATTAAAAATGGAGTCCCACAGGGATCTGTAATTTCACCAGCACTATTCAATGTTTACATATCAGACCTACCAGATACAGAATCCTGGAAATTCGGTTATGCGGATGACTGGGCATTGGTAACCCAAGACAGGGATTTTGGTACAATCGAGAGAACATTATCGCTGGACATAGCGTTGCTCTCAAATTACTTTAAAAGATGGTACCTAAGAATGAACAGAACCAAGACAGTGGTAACAACATTCCATCTAACCAACCAGCAAGCTAATTACAAGCTAAGGGTGGAAATAGAGGGGAAAAACCTGCCGGTGGATTGTGAACCAAAATATCTAGGGGTAACTCTAGACAGAACTCTCACCTACAGGAAACACCTAGAAAATACAGCCCAGAAGCTGAAATCAAGAGTGGCACTAATCCGTAAACTTACGGGAACAGGTTGGGGTGCCAACCAAAACGTTCTACGGACGTCAGTCATGGCACTGTGCTACAGCGTGGCTGAATATTGCAGCCCAGTATGGGGCCGGTGTGCACATACATCCAAAGTTGATGTCCAGCTGAATGAAGCAATGAGACTGATATCGGGCGCCATACGTTCTACTCCTATAAACTGGCTTCCAACAATGTGCAACATTGAACCTCCAGCAGTTAGAAGAGAGCAGGCAACACAGATCATGCAACAAAATATATTGGCACTCCCGGAGGAGGCTCCCCTGTGTCGGGCCCTAGCACACAACCCAGGAGGGCACCGCCTGAGATCCAGAAGACCCTTCAGCCAAGAACGGGAATCAGAGCACACGTCAGCAGATAGGTGGCGCGACCTATGGAGAGGAAATGTACCTGTTGGAGTTGAGAGAATTGGAGACCCCACTGAGAAGCTCCCAGGCTACAATGGAACCAGCAGGAGAGAGTGGACATCCTACAACAGGATCCTTTGCAAACAAGGACGTACAGCCCAAAATTTGCAAAGATGGGGGACAGTGGCTACGCAAGCATGCCCCTGGTGTAACCATGAGTGTCAAAATATGGACCATCTGATTATAGACTGCCCTTATACATCGATAGAGGGAGGGTATGATACGGTATTCCAGTGTGGAGATGAATTCAAGGCATGGCTTTCAGGGATGAGACAGGAGGTGTGAAAACCACACGAAACTACTACTACTAGTTTTGGAGCACTCGGTAAATAAATGAATGCCTCTGCAATTCCCATTTTTATCACCAAAATGGATGCCCTCATATCTTGGTGTAGTGACAGAGCTGGACACCAAATTCACTGTGTTACTGATGTGGACAAAAGCGCTTACTTGTGATAGACCGATTATCGGGGCTGATATTTGGCATTTTGTTTACCTGCATCAGCCTTTTTTTAACTTTCAAGGCCGATAAATTCAACGCTGGTTTATTTTGACTTGCCGCAGCACACTTCTCTCTCTCTTTCTCTTTCTCTCTCTCTCTCTCTCTCTCTCTGATGTGCTGGTGGCCCTGCCTGCAGAAGCTGATAGACCTGCCCACAGCACCATCTGATTGGATCCTTGTAGCAGCCAATTAGCAGTTAGTTGCCTGTTTGCTTTTTGGCAAAAGACTTTGCAGAAATTTTAATCGTGAGTCTACTACAACTCAAAACTAGTAGAAAACTATTTTCCATAGTAAACTTTAAAGAGATATTTGTTTTCATTGAACTATGGGACATGCAACTGAGCCTGGGATATCTGCATACTTTTTGTTAAACTTTTAAAACTAAGTTGTCTATTTTCCAAGTTCTAAAAAAGCTTGAACCTTTTGTAACTCATTAAAGTTGTTTAATAAACACATGCTTAAAAGCGTTCAAACAAAGTCAAGTTTTGGAGTGTTTATTTTTCCCACTTTTTGACACCATTTTACCACTTTTCTCAACACACGAATATCGGCTTCAAATATCGGTTACCGGCATCCATGACTGCTAATATTCGGTATTGTGATCAGCCCTGAAAAAAAATATCAGTCGTTAATTGCACCCGCAGTTTGCTCTGTCTTAACGTCCCATTCATGAAGGATCGTACGCTAATGATAGATCAGCTCAAACATGGCCACAACGATGACATTTTTCTAATGCTTATTTGGCGTCTTGACCGAAAAGATGCTGACGGGACTCTCAGAATTTTTTTTTTTTTTTTTCAGTTGTCAAATTTCAAATTCAAAATTCACGTGGACATCTCTACTAACAAAATAAATATAAAAACGCTCTCCTCAATATTTTAGACTTCATGGATATAGATATTTTCCTCATTAAGCATCAAAATATAATATATCATTTAATGTCCATAAAGTCCAAAATTTGGCATGATCATATTTGATGCATATGTAAAGACGTGCATGTAAATTTTCACAAAGCCGTTGTCTCACATTAAACAACGTTTTTACTTTGTGTTTTTTTTTTTTTTTTCCTGGTGCAAACACATTCCTTAACTTGAAGCTTCTGCTTCTAAATATTCACTCACAAGCTCAACTGTTTCCAAGCTACTCGTGCCATGAACGGGCTCCCACTGAGGAGCACCAATTTTACGCCGATTTGCTTTAGTCAAACTCCATGTGGCTATGAACGCTGGTGTTAGTGAATTAAATATTCTAATAATATATGGGCTCATTTGCATACAGGTGGGCAATTTCTCTGGCAAATATATGGATTTACCTCATTTAAAAACGTGCAAATACTTCTGGTTCAGCAAGACTCATTCTCTGTGGCAGTACAGTTTGTGTTCCATTTTTACCGGTTAGCGTTTAAGACATTTTTTTTCTAATCTACAATTACATAAGTGTTAGTGTTTGGCCAATTGCACTGCCATTGACGACTAAAGATGTCAATGATCCTTTTTTTTCTTTTTTTTTTTTTTTTTTTTAACTCCGGTAGTAGTAAATGAGTTATTAGCAATTAATTAAAATTGTTAAATTGCGTTTAGAACACCAGTTTGCTGTTGTCTTAGATTTTCTTTTGACATTTACCTTGCAGTATTGTCGCATCCTTCAAAGTCAAATCACTGTTTTTTATTTAGCGCAAAATCAAAGTTGGCAACGCAACTCAATTTGATTTAAAAATCAGTTTCCATATTTGCTTGTAACTAGGGAGTAACAGAACGTTGCCGTTGATGAATAAGTACATATAGAGCTGCATGCTGACGTGAGTCCTATTTTCCTGAGAATACTGTAATACACTTGTCATCTTTGCTTGTTTTGGACTTGCACTAGTCCCTTTCAGAAAATTATAATCTCTGGGGGAGGATGTATTTCATGGCTGTCGTATTACATTTATCTTTTAATGCATTTAGCTTGTTAAAATTGTATTAGATCAAATTAGATGCACAATGAATTCAAAGTCAGATTAACTGAGTGCGGCTGTTAAGACAACAGAAAAAAAAAATTAAAACCAGAGCTGAATGTGTTTTTCATTCAGCACTTGCTGTCATTTGTTAATTGCATTCCATATTTTGGTCTAAATAATGTATGTGGATATGTTTCTATTATTTAGATACCTGCATTGCTTAATGCAAATAACAACAAGCAGGACTTGTCATAAATGCGGCTGTACATGCTTAAGTGGTTGTGTAAGACCTGTAGGAGCTGGTTTAACACATTTCCCGTGGGAGACGGCATGAGCATATAGAGCCTTTAAAGATGACAGAACAATGTACATGTGTGGTATAGCTGGTGTAATTATGACAGTCATCTGAGGTCACTGAATCATACTTGGGATGGAAAATATTGAAATGATCAATTCCTTCGAGGCATTGTCTTGTGAGGTCATAAGGCAAAGCAGGACTTGAGATCATGCTGGGATGCATTGCTGATCCAACTTGTGCACTTTGCTTACCGATGCACTGTAATGCAGATCCCCCCCCCCCCCCCCCCCCCGGCATTTCTTATTTCCGTCGACCATGCCCGAGATTTGTGTTGATTTTTCCGGCAGTTGCTAGCACTTCCCCTGATGGTGGTGTTTTGGCTCGTGCAATGTCATTTATCAAATATGAGACAAACTGCACTGACTGCATTTTCAAATCATGCTACAAAAAATATAGTGAACAGCTTTACCAATTAGATGAATAAAAAAAAAAAAATCACGTCTGATTTATTGGGCTCCATGCAGCAATGGATCATGAATTTGACAAAGGAGCTTTTGACCATAATTTTCGAGTAATCAATCGAATCTTAATTGAAGCTTGTACTCAATGATTGGCTATTCAACCAGGACTGGCGTGATACACACACCTTGGTAAGAGGGAGAAATAATGATCTTGGCTTGTATCGACAATTTTCAGGCCGAGATTAGAGTTACTATTCGTGAGGGAAAACAATGGTGGACATTGACAAGAGGCAATTGATGCAAACAGGCAGCGATGGGGGACTCGAGATTCACGATTTGACTCTAATCAGACTGGAGTTGCCGATTTTAGCGAGCCTCAAAATAAGCGGCCGTGCAAGTAATTAGTTTGCATTTTATCACTCATTATAGCACATTAAATTGCAAAACTGTGAATCACAATCCGACACATTTGAGATCGACGTGAACGCGGTGATACTTGTGCCGCAACAGATAGCTAGCAACAAGCTTTGGCTGGCTAGCTATTGCGGCTAAACGTTGCAGCGTCGCTCCGAAGTCAATAATTATCGGCTTCATGGCAGCAAATAGGCTACACACCTGACAAGTATGACAAGAAATAATGAACACAAGACGGAGAAACCGTACTAATCGCTAAGCTAACCTAAAATTGACGTTTGTACATTTTTCCCGAAAGTCTGGCTAGGATTGCATTAAAACAGAGTGTATCCAGTTTAGAACAGCAAAATAGCCGGCAATTTAATAAGTGTCTGGAGAGGGAAATTCTAAATATTAAGGATAGGCAGCTACACAAGAATGAAAACTCGAAATGAATTATATTACATTACGATGGTATGCCAGCTGGGAGATATGGCCTCCAAAGTGTCCTGAGTTTTCATTTTGCAATGTACACAATAAATGTTCTCAAAAACACATGACGGTTTTAAGTTTTATCTTATCCTTTTTTTTAAAAAAAATAAATACATTTTGTTTGCGAAAAAAACATACAGCTACTAAAATTGCCACACCGAAATTGTTTCTAGCCAAGAAAATGCAGTTTGCTGTTATCCACAATATGAATTTATAAAATAAAAAAAGTGATTATATAAAAAGTAAACTAAATTGTTCATTCATTTTATTGTTTTTGTTTAACAAAGCCCTTATGTAAATTTCCCAAGAAAAAAAAAAAAAATTCTATCTCTGTTATTTGAAGAGTCCAAATTTTCCATAGGTGTGAACGTCAACGTGAATATTTTTTTTTTCATGTGTTGCCTGCCGATACAGACTATTCCTCTCCCATTCGGTCAGCTGGAATAGACTCCAGTTCCCAGGAACTCTAATTAGGACAAACAAAATTAAAAAAATGGTTGGATTGGACTGCTATTTTCCTCTAGCATAAGAATGCACATTGATCAAACGTAATGTGAGAAATAACATCTATTTGCTTTATCATCTTTTGGCACTTGTATTCCATACACGGGCCAAATTTGTTTTGGTTTGTTATTCGTGGTTATCCAGAGACTTTTTATATGAATTGAGTAATGAGTGGTATTTCTGGACATGTGCCATTGTTTTTAGCACAATGTAATTTCCCGAATGTGGGAGGAAGATGCCTCAGCTTGGCCTACAATTCTTTGAAATGAGAGCCAAACAAGAGCGGCATTATACTGTTTGTGATATAAAAAAAATGTCTGATGATCCTTCATTGACATCCCACAATGAAAGCATTCTTTTTCCTAATGTGTTTGTCAGCACCTCAACTTTGCTCCTTTACAGAGCAACAGCGGCATTCCATTTGGTGCATAATACAAAAGGAAAAAAAAAAAAAAAAAAAGAAAAGAGTGCTTCGGCGACATCACAGCTACCATAATCATGATAAATAGGAGTGCCAGAAATAGCAGCACAGGTTGAGCCGCATTCACGCAGACAGCCGAGGAGATTAGAATTTGTTTTATGGACACACTGCAGAAAACATTAACATTATTACGTTCTTTCGAATCGAGGACGAGGACAGAAGCTGGAAGTGAGAGTGGAGGAAATGGGTGAGGGGGCAAATGAAAGTGGATGGCAAGAGAAACTCAAGGAGTGAAATAGAGCAGAATGAGCATGTGTGAATCCCAGAGAGAGATGAGTGGGGGGAAAAAGGACAAATGAAAATCTATGATTTTTATATGCTGGAGCCACTTGTTTTACTTTGAATTAAAAAAAAAAATCAATAAATGCAACGTCTAATTTCACCCGAAAAGGTTTCTAGATTTTTTTTTTTCTTTTTTGCCAGTGGCTTTTGGTCAATGAGTTACAAAACGGGGTCTGAATACTTGATAAATACAGCGCAAAAGTTGCTAAGTTAGCAACACCGTCTTTCAATGTTAAATCACTACAATGCACAACACTAATAAATAATTATTGAAATTTAAAACTGTTTAATCTTACTAATTAAAAAAAACAAAACACGTTCTGTCAAGGTGTGGCATACACATTTGACCTATTTTCACATTTTCAATCAGTTCAACACCCACAAACTCCTTCCAAAAGTATTGGAACAGCAAAGTCGCTATGTTTATGTTGGATGTAGAGAAAAAACATGGGTTTGACATCAAAAAAGGAACATCATTTCAGTTTTTATTTCCAGTCCAAGAAAACGGTAATTACACAGTAATATTGCAATGGACATATACAACGCAAAGCTATTTTTCTGTTTTTGAGCTCACTGCTGGGAATTTATACTTAGTCCACCTCTGATCCGTTTTTCTCTGTTTGATGTCCAAAGATCAAAAAGAAGCAGGTCACAGAGAAAATACTTTGATTACAAGTGAGTAAAATCCGATGCAAATGTTCACCTTGTTGACTGGCGATTAACAAGGGTGCTTTGCTCTAATGCAGAGTTATTCAATTAAAAGTCACAGAGGTCCACGACTAAAAATTTCTTCCAATTAAAAGGTCCGAACCAAAGTCCAACTTCCCGAAATGTCTAGCCTATGTTCACATTCTTATATCTTTTCAATATTTAGTCCTTTTCAACAGAGCGCACTTATATACGAAATATTTAGCAATGTTCCCATTAAACACCTTTGCCAGTCAAAGAAATATAAGGCGTTTATTTCACATTCAAGAAAATGTGGCTCCAGGAATTTAAGGGTGCCACTTCCAGAAAAAAACAGTAAAATATCGCCTGCACAAATATATCAAGTGCTAAGCATTGAGTTAACACCTTTTACCTTTCTAAAATCAAAGAGTTATCAGCCTAAAAAAAAAAACGGAAAGCCTAATTATCCAAGTCAACCAGGTCAACATGTTCAGTACACAATCAATAAAAATGGTTGTCCTCATGAAAAACTAATTCAAAATGAGCTTTGACACCAACTTTTCTTTTGAATATTTTTTAACTTCTCTTAATGAGAAAAAATGAGTTTGTGACTGCCCTGCCAGTGACTTAATTCTCGGTTGGAACGGAGTCAGGGCCATTGGGATTTGGTAGATTATTTCACACATCTGGGTTTTGTGTTTTCCTTTAAATAATGTTTGTGCAACCGAATTTAAGCACTCCTTCACAACTTCCCCATCACTTGAACGTTTTTTTATGTTTCCCCAAAATCGATGATACTTTTACTGAATATTCGTTTGCATGCCGCTGGGATGTAAACGAAAATGTAAAAATCTGTTGTACTGCACTCGAAGTTCGATGTTTTTGCCTGCGCTCTGCTCAAACGTCAGCGGATAACTGTGCACAAAAGGGCGGTGCTTTGTTTCGTAGTGGCGCTTCGCAATGTTGCGACGGTTTCGGAGCATATGATGCACACTGGTTCTGAATCGGCTGCAGCCAGAACGAAACTAAATTTCTCCGTCCATTCATTTAAAACAAGACGTATCGACTTCGCTAACTTTTTAGCAAGGCATACAGTCAGCAGCACTCTCTTCCGGTCTGCAGCACAATTGGCAGTGGATCGTAAACAAAAGATTTGATTGGCTCAAATCAGTGACGCCTTTTCCGTATTTACTAGAATTGCAGCGCCAACGTTTGCGAATGCGCCCTGAAAAAAAATCATCATAGATTGGCCATGGGTCCGGATCCGGACCGCGGTCCGCCATTTGGTGATGCCTGCTCTAATGCTTCAGCGGCGCGACTGTATCTCAGAGATTAAAAATGTAAAAGTGTATTTTGATTTGGGATATTATTTTGTGAATGGGGGATTGGGAGACTTATGTTCGTACTGTTCAATTTAAAAAGAGTTGCACCCTTTGACCGTCAGAGTGTGCGTGCGTGGGGGTGTGCTGCATTGGTGGAACCCAGATGGTGAACTTCTCTGTTGTTGTTGAAGCACGTTGCTGAATAAAAGTCCAAATCCCAAAATTTAAAAATGTTTTGATGTCTGGCCGACTAGTTAGCACGATGTCGTCATAGGAAGGCCGGAGCCGGAGTCAAACCCACGACCTCTGCACTGTGTGGAGTTGGCATGTTCTCCCCGTGCCTGCGTGGGTTTTCTCCGGGTACTCCAGTTTCCTCCCGCATTCCAAAAAACATGCATGGCAGGTTGATTGGACACTCTAAATTGCCCCTTGGTATGAGTGTGAGCGCGGATGGTTGTTCGTCTCTGGGTGCCCTGCGATTGGTTGGCAACCAGTTCAGGGTGTCCCCCGCCCACTGCCCGAAGATAGCTAGGATAGGCTCCAGCACCCCAATTGGGAATTGAAATTGTGTTTTTCTGCTCAGTCTATTTGCCCCATGCTATATTTTCTCTCTGAGCACTTGAACTGGTTTCCGAAGAATTCCGAATGCATAAATTCACACTTTGTGTAAATTCATCTGACATTTTCAATGGGGGAGGCGGCAGTTGGAAGTTTTATGCAGAGAGAGAGAGAAAAAAATAAAAAAAGCATTCCTCTCTGGTCACAGAGAGCCACGGCATTTTCGGCTCAACCCAGCGTGAGACCGAGTCTGTCTAAATCACGTCAACCCGCACGGCGATTCAAATATGTATATCCTTCAAACCAACAGCTAATATTAGCTTTCTTAATGCTGCTGATGCATTGACTACTCTGTCAACCAAATGTGCTAAATTTAACGATTTGTACTCAGCATGGCTTCCTAAGAGTAGACGGTTTCCAACGTCGCAAAGGCACAGAACGGCACTAAACGCTTACCTATTCACGCAACCATATGATAACAAAATCTTAGTGCCAAAGAATTATCTTAATTTGACACATCACAATTTTGGCTGTTCAAGGACTCCTCTGTCTGATGTGATGATGACGCAAAAAGAAACAAGTTCTCCCCTTTTCCCTCTCAGGTAATGTCAACATGGCCAGAAAATGTCACAGTCCTAGAAAGAAGAATCATTTAAGAGGGTGAAGACACTACTGAATCTCTTCTGAGACGTTTTCAAAGAGCAAGCGAGCCACAAAATGCCACCCTGATCAATATAAGATTTGTTGAGAGGAGTCCAAGGACTTCCTTGTCACAGCTGTGACAAAACCGCTGTATGAATGCCCGCTGTAGTCCACTACGTTGGAAAAACACCAGTTTGCATGCGTACTTTCCAAGCATCTTGCAGCCACTTGTCTCTGATTGCAGCTCGGTGCTCATCTTCCCACCATTTCTAGGTTTGTGCTTTGCATGTTGCTCTCATCATTTCTGTCCAATGGGAGCACCGATCGCCACATGCGTCGGTTCGCTTGCAAACTGGTGTGAACACCGTCAGACCCAACAATTCACTTTATGATAGCTATAACTGTGGTGTTAGCAGTTGAGGTGTGCTATCAACACGAATATTGATGACTTTCTCAACGCATCATAGATCTCCTAGCTGCTGGATGGCAAACTTGAGTCGGTCCTGACTCGGGCCGTGACGATAATTCCATATCGATATGTATCGCGATAGTTGGGTGTGTGATATCAATAGAAGATGGTATCAATAAATTATCGATCCAAAAAAAACCAAAAAAAAAACCAATGGAGCAATATTCGACCTATCACTGCCCAACTGGTCACAAACTCCCTCCCTTTGAGGAAATACAACCTGAGGCTTACGCATGGGCCGCTGAGCTAGCGTGACTCAAAACAAGGTGGACTTACTGGCCGACTTGAGGAAACGTCCCTTAGCTCCATCACTCAAGAACTCCATCGCATGGTAGGCCGGCTTGCGTTATACATTTTAAAATAAAACAAATTGGAATTCAGCCCTTTTCCCTTTATTATTTTTTTAATAATAATTTGAAATATATCGATATCGACCGATATTACATACATGTGTCTCGGTATAGTTTTTCCTAGTATTAACTATAATTTTGATCCAGCTTGAGAGGCTTGCTTACAATAATCCAAGCCTAGGGTCACAAAAGCATGCACTGTTTTTTCGATATCAGGTAGTGGCGAGAAATAACGCATTTTAATGTTGTACATTTTAATGTTCTGATTAATCCTGATCAAATGTTACATTAAGATTTCACACTTTGGTACTGGAGTCATTGTTGCTCAGTTCCTCGCAGCCATTTTGTCTTTAGTCTCAGGTTGGTTTAAGACATGCCTCAAGTTTTGATTCATTTTGGTTAATCAGTTTTCACTGATAAATTAAGTTGTATATCGTCTGCAAAACAGAGGAGCGAAGCGCCTGTTATCTAATCATTTTGCGTTATGTCGAAGACAAGTGCAGAGACCTACATCTTTGTCAAAGGAGACAAGACGCTAGTTTGTAATTTTAATTAGTGTTTGTCTTGGTTTAATGATGCGTTGTAAATCCTAACCAAAAGTCCTCAAATTGTTTTGCTGAAAGAAAATTAACGTTTTTAACTGCTTTGGAGAAAATCTGGGACAGAAAATAAAGACTGGAAGTCAGTTTATCATTGGCAAAATACATCTTGGATTAAGAGTAACTTTTTTTTTTTTCCGAATTAAAGACATTTGAAGTGACTGTGGCCCGTCAATGAAGACATATTGATCACATTAACGAAAGGGCAGACAACCAATAGTAGAGCATCCTCAAGCAGATGAGTAGTGACTGGGTCGAACAAACAAATTAAAGGTTTTATAATGGAATACGGAGAGATTAATCAGGAAAAAGCCTGCATTGGTCCTTTTAACGTCCTCAAATGACACCAGCAATTGATGACGAGAAGTCATGACTTCAATTTTTATTTTTTGACATGAACAAATTTAATCACGTTCTATTTATGGTTGCTTTTTTAAAGTAATATTAATCCCATCAAAGTCACTTTTATTCATGGCTGCACTGCTGTTTCTCTCATCCACTGCCCGCTTATGTCAAGTGAATGTACTTTTTGGCTTCTATAGCCGTCAATGGCAGTGAATGAGTTAACACTTGACCCTAACGAAATGTTTTTTTTTTATTTTTTTTTTTTTTAGATTTTCCAATATGAATCACAAAAAAAAAAAAAAACAACAGTGAAAACTTCTTGCGAAGTCCCCCTCCATGTATTTTTAACCGAAAGGCCACTCCAGTGTTTCAACTGAGCTTTTAATGGCTCCTTTATTCAACTACCCATCGGTGTGTTTTTGAGAGCTTTGCGTCTCCTGCACCAGAGCGATTGTACTCACTCACACTTTCCACCATCTCATCTCTTGGCCTGCAGGGCTCTTGGCATCGCGTTGAGCCAATTGTGCCGCACTGCAGTGATCCAGAAAAACCCACGCAGACCAACATTCTGGCCCGTGTGACCTGGCAACCCGTGCAACAGCGGTGTTTGCAATCGATAGAGGGCTTTGTAGCCCCCCCAGTCAAGTCCGGTCTGGAAAAGCGGCCCGCTGCGCCATTCAGAAGCGAAGAACACCAAGCTCGTTATTCTTCTCTCGATATATGGATAGCAAGAAATGTTGTCGGTTGCTGCCGGAGAAGAGTACTGACCTTAAATTAGGATCCATCTACTTATTCTTATTTTATAAGACCCTAAATTCTGGTGCTGCTTCAATAGGCGTAATTTGTTTGTCCACTTATTGCAGAAGAAGGAGCAAACTACGCAAGATGTGTTAAGAACAGTCACATAGGATGCTGTGGATAAGTTTTGTCATTTTTTTTTTTTATGTTGCGGTGGCTTTAGCTGTCCATGCTAGCCCCAAATTGCCCGGCTAGTGCCTCGTTTCCATGGTAGCTCAAGTGCGCCTTTGTGGTGGCTTGGCTCCCTTCGACTCACATTCGTCCATCTATTTCCTATAAAAACTCATCATGTTCAAATAGTGGGAAGCTGTGACTTATCCAAGCTGACTTTGGAAGAAAGACGGGCAGATATAGACACAAACAAGTCAGGCAACGAGTGACTCCGATTGATTGGGTGCTGTGACGTTGAAGCTCTATTAATGCGTCACCGCTCTTTTTTTACGACTAAACATTCGCGACAGGTGCTGTTCTGTTTTTGAAATGAATATTCAACGTTGATAGATAATCCTCGGGTAGCTGGAGCGCCACAACACTCCCTCCTTGGCACGGCCACTGGCCAATTGGAAGATCCATTGGTCCAACTAATTTTAAACTAAGATAGTTGATATATACCAGAATATTTTAATCAGTTCTTCCAACTGCTCCTGTGGCACCGTTATTGCTTTGTTGCATGTTACCACGTATTAAATACACATATTTGTGCACCATAGGTGGGCTCCTTCTGACAAGTGCAGCACATTAACTCTGATGAGTTAAGTCAATGGTGGTATAGATTGAAGCAGGCCGGTAGCTGTTTCTCTCATCTCATTGTCACTTTGAGCCTGTGCTCTATTTTAATCCCCCCCCCCCCCCCCCCCCCCCCCCCCAACCCTCAAGTCTTACTGCCGAGTCGGTAACAGAAAGCCCATGAATATCAGATGTAGCCCCCAGCTTCTGGAGTCCTACCAAGATTGTCGCACGAGCAACACTTAAAGATCCTCTTCTTCCTCTTACTCACTCTGCTTTCTAACAGCATCTGTTTAACACCCCCCCCCCCCCACACCCCCTCCACCCCCTGCTGTAACAAGCACTTTTATGATCATCAAACAGATGTCAGGCACAGGCTGTATATGTGAGGTGTGCGGGGGTCCACCGGGAAGGTGAGAAGCGCTTATTTTCTGGAGCAAGTAGCAGTACAAGGCCAACGCAATGCAGTAGTTAAGGTTTTGACTTAATTCAGCTCCCCCCCAGTCGCAAGAGTAATTTAATTTAATGGCTGCACTGGTGACAGTGGTTTTCATATACGGTAGCGTGGCCCACTTTGAAGACAAACGCTGGGCAATAGATTTGGCAGATTGTGGTGGAGGGAGGACGCCGTAGAAGCACTTAGTGCATATTATCATCTCATATCATGTGTGCAATGCTGACAGCGAACAGCCTCAAAGCTTTACATGGTCCATTTGCCATGGAGCATGTCAACAGTTAATATTTAACTAGTCACCAACTGCAAGAATTGGAGCTGTAGCAAATGATTGGCATAACTAACCCGACCAACCAGTTTAGAATCACTGATCAGTAAGAACGACATAAAGTACAATTGATTTAATATGCAGTATTTAATTGCAACAAATATGACACAATTGATCTTAATCAAATGTGCCAGTTATTTTTGTCTGTTATTAATCAGATTAGAAACTAAGGCCATTTGAGTGATGGTATTTTCCCTTATATTTTATGTATTTTTTTATTTATCCAGATTAATTTTCATTTTCTTCTGAATCCTTCCATTCCTCATCAATAATTGCACCAAAATTTTGAATTTTATCAAGTCTATAGTGGCTTGTGTAAGTTTTCTGCAGATGAAAACTGTTAAAAAGCTTTGTTCACTGATAGCAAACATATTTTACTTAACTCACTGTTTCAGAGTATTTTCTGGCCGTCAACAGCCTTCTCTCAGTTGAGTTTTTTTGTGTGTGTGTGTGTGTGAGTGTGTGTGTGCGCAGTCGTCACCAAGGCTGACATTTGTGTCTGGAGCCCCGCATGCGGAAAGCTGCATGCCAATGCGGATTCATGCAGCCAACCCTGACGGTCGGTTTTGACAGAGAGCAGCGTGAGATTGTTCATGTCTGTGCATGAAATAGAAAGAATGTGTGCCAGCTCGGTTTATTTTTCATGCATGACATGGTCACCTCATTCAAATCTAAATGTGATACGTTAGATGATCTGAATAGACAGGGCAATCCATGTAAGAGTTTAGAATTTGTAGGGGTAAAATTATTTTTTTTTCTTAACCATGCACAGTTTTTGGCTTGTTTGTCGTTGAGCAGGTTAGGAAAAAAAACAACTAGAAGAGAGAATTTGATTTATTTTTTTTTATTAACGTGTTACATGTGTCATTTCAGATGTATTTATGTATGATTTTTATTGCTGTTTTGTTTACAATTGTAGAAAGGTTTTCCGAACTTGCACAAAGGCACATATTTTACTTTGGAAAAATGTCTGGGCACACCACCAAACAAATAAGTCAAAAAGTATGTGCAGTGAATCCTTGTTTTTCTCGGGGGATGTTTTCCAAACCCTCCCACGATCGGTGAAAATCCAGAACAGAGAAAACATTTATCAATTCAATACAAAACAAAGACAAAATATATCATCTTTACACTACTAAACTTTTTTCACTCATTTGGAATTTGTTGACTGAAAGATGATCCAAAGAAGCAGCGACGGACAGATTTAGCACTGTGTTGCATCACCTTTCCTTTCAACTACACTCTTAAGCGTTTGGGAACTGGGGAAGCTAATTGTTGAAGCTTTGTAGGTCGGTAGATGATTGAAAATTTCATTTGTCAAACAGTCCGGGGTCTCCGTTGTCATATTTTGTGGTTCATAATGCCCCACACATTTTCAACGGGAGACGGGTCTAATAATGGGACTTTTTACTATGAAGCCACGCTGTTGCACCGCATGTAGAATCTGGCTTGGCATTGTCTTGGTTGGTTTCTTAGGTCTAACTGTCTGTGTCATTTTTTCTTAGATACAATCGTGTGAATAACAGTGTAATAACCGTGTAATAACAATAATGATGACAGTGTTTCTACTACTGTTTTACAAACATCGGATCATTTGTTTAAATGTTTAGTTATGGACTATTGCTTTGAGATGGGCTGGCTCATTCGTGCTTTTCCTATTTACCATTCACCCTTGTTCAAATCACACTTAGGTTGATGCCATTTTGAGGTTTGTTAAACCTAACATGGACCCAGGTGTTTACTCCATTCTAGAGGGGTGATTTAAACCTACCTTTCATGGTCTGGTTTTTACAAATTCAACCAGCCCTTAGCTGGATTGGGAGGTGTAGCCGAGCAGAAGGCTTGGTCTCCCATGACGCAGAGCGCGGTGGCGGGAATTCAGAGGAGGAGGCTGTCTGCACATCAGTGACTAAGTGGAGGTGTGTGACCACTGAGGCATTTATCGGTGAGCAGCAGAATTTTGTAATCGATCCGGAATGGGTCAGGGAGCCAGTCCAGTGAGTAAAGGACACAGGTTTTGCGCTCATATTTACAGCCTGGCATTGGGACTGCTGGCGCCGTTTTGGATGTATTGCAGCTTCTGGATGCATTTGCCAGGAAGGCCAGTACCAATTACATGGATCATTGAGAGTGCAATGTCTGTTTACCCGTCCGTACATTGTTTGTTTTTTTTTCTTGGTATTCATTGAGAAATGCAGAATCAAACTTAGCCTTCATTCCTTTGTAAATGGCCGCATAAGATTTGATCTGGCATACTGGATCCAAGTTCATTCATGACTTAGTTGATATCTTTGCAGTGTTGGATTGCACAGGAGGCTGTAAAGTTAAACGTACCAAATTGGACATATGGCATTTTTTCCCCCAAAATTTTTAACAGTGACAATATTTGCCATTTTTAAGGTAATCTTACTTATTATAGCATCCCTACCGATAAATGGTCGATTCTTCAATTGATGTTTTTCTGCTTGATGATTAAATAACATTTTCGTTTATAGTAAATTCCAACCACCCGAAGAGATTTTGGCGCTTGCGGGTGCTAACCAATAAAACTGACTGACTATTGTTCTCACTCGGTTCACGCATCTTCTTCCTGTTACAACTGACGGCTGCAATCTTTCCCAAGAAAAGTTACGCAATGAATTTGAACATGTATTTATAGAGAATCACAGAAAATAGTGCATTCATTTACTTTAGAATATGACCACTAATAATAACATTTGCAAAATAGCAATGTCAAATATAATTTCGCACCTCACATCGCTTTCATCGGGAAACGCAGTCCCAAAGATGTGATCATTGAATTGTGTTGTCAAAGAGAATTAAAGTGCAGTACTTCAAAGATATCATGACAGCCGAGGACCTACTGCCAGTGTAGGCAAGTGAGCCAGTGCCGCCCCCTGATGGCCATTCCCTGCATGTCAAGAGGAAAAAAAACAAAATTAACAATTACAGTAAATTACCCTCTGTATCAGCTTTAGTATCTATATTTGGAAGAAGTTGCTGGCAAAATTCCAAATTCATCTCCGAAATCATTGTCCTTAGTCACGTCCTTGGAACGCAGTTTAACAAGTTGTGGATGCAGAGCAGCCTTCTCTAAAATCACAGCAATAGAGCAGCTATAAAGTATGTCTCCCGTTCTATAGCATGGATAATCAAAATGAAGGGAAGAGGCGCACGGAGATATATATCGACCCACCTAAGAAAATGAAAACCCGCCAGGTAGAGCGCTTTGCCTGGAACCGAAATGGGAAGACGCAAAGCAAGATGGATCCTGCTGCTGCAGACGGGAGCAAATGACAACAAATTGGTCGAGGATGCCAGAACTGACCGGCCAGGGAGGGAAAAAAAAAACAAAAACGAATGAAGTGCTAGTATCAGAATCGGTTGGAGCAGTGCTTAGTGAATGCACGGACACACACTTAGTGAAACACATCACTCCTAATAAAAAAAAAAAAAATTCCAAAAGAAATGTAGCGGAGATGGGTGGGTTGTAGGCAAACATGCAACTTATAGATTGATAAATACATATTTGATTATAAATGAAGAATATTTTTAAAAATAAAATATTAATTGTGTGTGGGAAATTGTTTCACTGCTGCTTAACTCATTTGACATTCTTTATATTTTAAATTTGTGCGTCAGTGTAATTTTGTGTTTAAGAATCTTGCGCAATCACAATGGTCCTAACCCAGCATGCCATTTTTTTTTAACTCATTCGCTGCCATTGACAGATATAAAAGCCAAAATGTACATTTATTTTATCTGGGCTGGCAGTGTTAATTGTGTTAAATTATGTTTTGTGTTAACAGTCGTGGTGGAAGTTGTATTTTTGTGCTTTACCTGCTGTTCTAATTTTCCATCTACCGCAAGCAACGTTCATTTTCTGTTTAGTGACCACCCGGTTCATTTTCATTACGTGTCGTAGTTATAAATCTTTTGACTGTGCTAAATCACAAGAGTAGGATTACCATAAATATCCAATGAAGTGCTGATTACATGATTCATTCTGTATCATGTGCAGTAGCAGAGGAATTGTGTTCACCGTGTATCTCATAGATCTTCGAAGATGAACGACGAAGGTCATGCTTTAATGCAATAAAAAACTAATTAAAGTAGCAATTTTTTTTTCTTTGTCATTTCTTTTTTTTCATAGGGGGGCTTGTGCCAGGGGCCGCGATGTCACTTTGTGCAGCTGCATGTATTGCACATGCCAGAAACATGCCACTGGGTGCAATTAACCAGTATGGAGTTGCATAAGAATATTATTAAAGTGTTATTATTATTATATGTATGTAAGAATAAGGCACCCTCATTTATTGTCGTTCTTACTGTCTTTCAATTCATCTTTTATTTTTAGAGCCCGTTTTTCATGTGCCTATTTACAGTAGTTTTACACTTAATTTTACTGCAGCAATAACGTTGTTAAGCACAAATTCCAGTTATTTTTTGACCCACTGTATGGACTATAAAAAAATAAAAAAAATCTTTAGATTACATTTTTTTTTGTTTGTTTGTTTTTTAGGGAACCTCTACCCGGTTTTCACTGAATAATTTGTTTCGTCCAACAAACTACTGGTATATTGAAGCGAGAAGAGGATCTTTGATTAGACAAAAGTAGTGCTTTGCCTCCATTGCGTGGCACCTTGTTGCCAATTAAAATGAACTGAGTTGAGGAGTTTGATTTAGACAAAAGTAGTACTTTGCTCCACTCTTGTGTCCGTGAATGCACTTATGAACTTTTTTAAAAAATTTTTTATGGAGGATCGTGACTTTAGAGCTTGGTTCCTGTCCCCCCGCAAATAGCGGCAAGACAACGTAAAATATAATAAGCTACTGATCGTTGTTTATTAATCAGTTTATGAAGAAAATCGTAGAAGGATGCTCAGTATATTTTCCACAAAAAATTACAGTACTCATATTTGTTTTGTGTTCATAATTTAATGTAGTGTTTGTCTTAGTTTATCAGTGGCCAGCTAATTTGGTTATGTACTAGTGATGATTATTATTTTTGTTCCCCCCCAGAAATGAACTACATAGACATTACATTGGAATCTCCAATTGAACAAATGCAATTTAGATTTTTTTTTTGTATGCAAAGATTATGATGAATATTACTATTAAACCACACCCATTCATAATCAATCTCTATAGGAAAATAGTTTTCAAATCAACTTTCGAGTTCAACTGAATATAATTAAGCCTCAAGAGAGTTTCAGTTCTCATTGTTTGGTTAATGATCACAGTAGATATTTCCAAATAACAACAAAAGACAGAATTGTTTAATATGGAGAAGTTAAAATGAGATAAAATGCATACTGTAAAACGCAGTCTTATGGAATGCGTCCGAAGCCTAACTGTGATCGATGGAAACAGCATGTCACATTAGCGCCAGTAGAGAGCAGCTCTGCTGACTCGGTAACGATGGTTGTATTAATAATGTTTGAAGTAGTGTTCCATAAAATCTGTCTGGAAAATAGCCTTGAAACATTTACTTGGCATTTGTTAAAAATTCAGTACACAAGCACAAATCAAGCGAAGTAATCTATTTTGTAAAGGTGGCGGTACCTCCAAATATGGTTTACAATTTTTTCCCCCCCACAACATATTCTTTCATGGTGTTGTACTATTTCTCCAACATATTTGCTCTAAAAAATAATTCAGTACGTCCCCCTTGTGGTCTGAATATCTGGCTACGTTGCCACACACAAGTCTCCAGACACGCATTTGTGACTCGTTCACGGCAGGACTGTAGCAAAAGTCACGCGGTAAAACGCAGCCAATCAAGAGGCCGGATTTCTGTGTACGTTTAACCATGTGTTTGCGCATACAATAACAGATATTTGGCACTCATTTGTGTCTTAAATCATGCATTTGTAGATTCTTGTTTCACATTTGTAACTTTAATCACGCATTTGTAGACTCTCGGTTCACATTTGTGACTTCAGTCACGCATGGGTAGATTCTCTCTACACATTTGTGTTTTCAATCACGCATTTGTAGATTCTTGTTTCGCATTTGTGACTTCAATCCCGCATTTGTAGTTTCTCGGTAGACATTTGTGACTTCAGACACGCATTTATAGATTCCCGTTACGCATTTGTGACTTCAATCACGCATTTGTAGTTTCTCGGTAGACATTTGTGACTTTAGACACGCATTTATAGATTCCCGTTACGCATTTGTGACTTCAATCACGCATTTGTAGATTCTTGTTTCACATTTGTGACTTCAATCCCGCATTTGTAGATTCTCTGTACACATTTGTGTTTTCAATCACGCATTTGTAGATTCTTGTTTCGCATTTGTGACTTCAATCCCGCATTTGTAGTTTCTCGGTAGACATTTGTGACTTCAGACACGCATTTATAGATTCCCGTTACGCATTTGTGACTTCAATCACGCATTTGTAGTTTCTCGGTAGACATTTGTGACTTTAGACACGCATTTATAGATTCCCGTTACGCATTTGTGACTTCAATCACGCATTTGTAGATTCTTGTTTCACATTTGTGACTTCAATCCCGCATTTGTAGATTCTCTGTACACATTTGTGTTTTCAATCACGCATTCATAGATTCCCGTTACGCATTTGTGACTTCAATCACGCATTTGTAGATTCTCTGTACTTATTTGTGACTTCAATCACGCATTTGTAGATTCCCGTTACGCATTTGTGACTTCAATCACGCATTTGTAGATTCTTGTTTCACATTTGTTACTTCAATCACACATTTGTAGATTCTCTGTACACATTTGTGTTTTCAATCACGCATTCATAGATTCCCGTTACGCATTTGTGACTTCAATCACGCATTTGTAGATTCTCTGTACTTATTTGTGACTTCAATCACGCATTTGTAGATTCCCGTTACGCATTTGTGACTTCAATCACGCATTTGTAGACTCTTGGAACACATTTGTGACTTCAGTCACGCATTTGCCGATTCATTCTACACATTTGTGACTGTGGTTACAGATACAGATTCTTTTTACATATTTGTGGATTGAAATAAACATTTGTAAATGGTTTTGCTACAATAATGGCTCCATATGTGCAAAGGAGGAAGAATATAGCTGAGACTGAACTGAAATAAACAATGGCACTAGAATCGCGGCCAGTAAGGGGTAGTCTTCACGAACATGACAAATATAAATTGGTCCTCTCTCCTCTGGATGATGATTGATTAATGAAGAGCATTTAATAGAATTGGGTTGAAAGCGTTGTGTGTAAAATAACCCGATATAGTTTGTTTGGTAGTGCGGGCAGGAAGGTAGGCGGGGAGTCGTGAGTGGGAGGGGATCGGAGGGTGCGAGATAAATGAGCGGGGCTGTGCTATGGGATTGCAAATTCAAAGTGGTTTGTGAAACAGAGAGAACATCCCTCCTCCTCTCCCTCACCCGCCTCCTCCTCTTTCTCCCCTCTCACGCGCTCCCACACGCGGCTGCTGCGATGCTGCAGTCAAACCTCAGTCGGACACGTTGAGCTGCGAACCTCCCGTTCTGCTCTTCCCCCGTATTCCACCTCCCGTGGATCGACAATTGGGATACTTTTCCGTTTTGACACCTTTCCGCGCCTCTCGAGTCCCGCTCATCTTACTTGGCGACTCCGGATGGAAACCAACAGATGATGCTTCATGTACTGCGGCGCTCCCGAGCCAACGTGTGTCGTAATGCGCCTTTGGACCAGAAAGCAGAGAATGTAGGCGGGCTGACGAACCAATACAGAGCGGATCTGAGCAAAATTAGACTCTTTCAAGCTTTTCTTTCTTCATGATGGATTCCGTTATTTGTCAATGGGAAAAAAACTGAGTCTTAGAAACAATCTTAAAGGTGATAGCCAGCTGAAAATCTGGACTTCATATAGAAGTTGGGACGAACTCTATCTTGCTCTTTTCTCTGGAATTTCCTCCGTTTGGCTTATGGGCTAACTTTGAGTCATCTATTCTGATCTATATAATGAAAAAGTGAACTTACTATGCATTTTGGCATACAGACCAATTCCAACTATCTAAAGAGGACTATGTAAATCAAATTTCCGTCATTGAAATAATATTCCAAATGTCACCCCATTTCCTAAGGCAAATCAAAAGCGTTCATGGAAATTAATTTTCTGGCCGACTCACACAAGACCCGCTTCAAGCTCCAAAGTTCTGGTACAATATACTTTATCAAGTCCCTTCGAGTCTGTACCACAGAACCTCCAATAGCATGGCTCCGGTCTGGCAAAGCAGCCCTCACAGCAGGTCTGCCCCCGGCTTGTGTCTGACCCTGACCCTCGCTGTGCTCCTGTTCTGCCCCTATCCAGCTCTCGGCAAGAAGAAGCTATACATCGGAGCTCTCTTCCCAATGAGCGGAGGCTGGCCCGGGGGGCAAGCCTGCCTCCCTGCCGCTAAGATGGCCTTGGCTCTGGTGAATGAGAGGGCCGATATTCTTCCGGACTACGAGTTGGAGTTAATACATTATGACAGCATGGTGAGTAACGTCAAACTGTTTTGAAAGGATATTTTGTGTTTCTGCACATGCCATCTTTGTTTGGAGTGCTCCACAACATTGAGGCAACATACATGAGTAGAAAAAAATCAATCAGAATTTAATCAATCAATCAATCAATCAAATTTGGGTGCTTGAGAATTAGTTAATGTATTATTACATAGTTATAACAATTGAATATAACATATCTATTTTGTCTCTACTGGACTGCAAACTATAATCACAATTATGTTAATAGGTGTGCAATTCTTCAACTCATGATGCAGATGAAAGCGATTGTAAAAGTTATTAAATAAACTCTAGCTGTGAGAGTGGGGAAAAAAAAGGTGGAAATGGACTGTCTGTGGAGCATGTATCAGAACCACTGCACCAACTTAACAAGTCATCGAAGTCAATAAAAAATACTATTGTTGGCTGTGCGCAGCTCCTCCTCATAGCTCCTCTGAATATATTCTTAAATTGGTCCGTCACTTCATGTGACCCAAACTAGCTAATTTAGAAAATAGGACTACCGGTACATTAACCTTGAAGTTTGTTGCCTTAGCTTTCTGCCACATGGACAAGGCTACATGAAACTGAGGAGTACAATTGCTGATTTTGACGTGAGGAATTGATTTGTGTTGTAAGCTTTCAGCGTAAACACTAATGTTTTTGCGTGTAATTGAATTTCACCTCTATTGGCTTTTTGTGTGATGACGAAATGTTACATTTGTACAACACCTTATACAGTTTTTTTAGATTGTGTTTCGATATTTGAAAGGAAGTAAATGATTGAAATCATGTATCTATTTAGAGAATTTTATTTTATCTTTTTCACTCACATTGTGAGCTATTTCATTCTTAGTTCTAATATTCCATTAACAGTGAGCTACAAGAGATGGGTGGTACCCTGGGGCTTGAACATAAAGAGACGATTGTTCACACTCACGGTCACTCGTTCAGGCTCAAATTTACATCGAGAGCCAAAAAAGGTCGAACATGCTTGTTAATGGAATGTGGCAAAAACACCTGGAGTGAATTCCCAAAAGCACAGGGAGAAAGTCAACACAGAGTGCTGCCTTGATCCCGACAGACCGGAGGCTGGGCAATTGACCCTTTCTTGACTGTCAGTCCCCCACCCTCCGGTCGGAATCTTGTTAACGTTCCGGCCTTAAACCTCCGGCCTTATTCATAAAAATTGTCGGCCCCCGAGCCCGCCCCCCCAAAAAAATACAATTCATGCTTGACGACGCTGCGGGTGAGATGCTGGCAAATTTACTGTTCCAATCAGCTTACCTTATAATGGGCTTATTATGGTCTTATTTGTCTACTACTTCTTATTTGTCTCCTTCTTCGACTCATTCTTCTTCTTTCTTTTTCTTCACAAATGTGCCCAATGCAAGTACTCAGAATTGATGTTATCGGGATTGTGGTATTGCCCCCCCTCTTGTAATGGTATGCCCCACTAGCAGGCGGAAGGCGCAGGTTACGTAATGTCAGAATATGGAAATACAGACACGCTTGAACGCACACTGCTGTCTCACATCTCTCTTCATACACAAACAGAAGTGGTGCTTTTGACACGTTCAGAAGCAATTTTTGTCGTTTCCCCGTTTTGCGAGTTGGTTCATCACACACATGAGCCGATGCGTGAGCTGGGCTAAAATCAACTTCCGGCCTTTGTTAATCAATGCCTTTTTTTTTAAATTTGTCACCCTCCCGACCCTAAAATGGGCATCCCGGTGAAACGGACTGCCTTGATCTGTGACAGAAACACAATCCTCCAAATATAACGCCTGAGCTTTATGAGATGATATTGTGGTTTAATGCTGAAATCAGCTGTCATACAGTTTGTGACCTTCCAACACACTAACGGGATATAGCTGCCACTGTCTAAGAAGTGTACCATGGGAATTTATGCTGTCCGATGGATGTATGTACAGTTCATAGAGTATATGGGCTGTGTATGCTACAGTGAGCTTTCTTTGGATGGTTTGCTGCATTAATTCCCACCATTTCTGTAATACAGCTGATGCGATGACAACTTCTCATTGGGATGTATTCCATTGTGGACAGGCAACAGAGTCTTGGCCTTTGACTTATCAGTTTGATTGCACTTTTATTAGGTAGTCTAGTTTATACCTCCGCGGTCCAGTACGGGAGGGGGTTTATTTACTAACATGTAAATGATTTTTGTCCTCGAAATGATAATCTCTCCGCATCCACAAGTCTCGACAAATGCTGCGACCAAACACACACACACACACAAACGCACGGTTAAACACACCGTGACATGCTGGCGCTTTTAAAAGCGTCGCCGTGATTCGTTCGAGTTGCTCCGTATTGCGTCCCCACTTCAAATGTCAGAGGCGAGGAGTGTGCGGGGTGGCATGATGTGTGGATTGGCATGACAACAGTAACCTTGGCAACTTCACTTCAAACAAAGACTGTTTTGGCTCAGAGGCTGAATAAAAGCAACAACACACCGCCATGATCGTGCAGTCACTGCCATCGCACAAAGAGGAGATGAGTGTTTGTTGATGTTTAAGCTTGCCCCTCTGAACACTGTAGCCCGAGATTCAGCGCTGCAATAAAGCTTGTGTCATGAGGCGGTAAACCAAGCAGAGAATTTCTCACGTTCAGGAGATCCGCGGGAAAGATGATTAAATGTCTGTCAGAATCCTGTGGTGCCTAAATAAGAAGACAGGTTCATAGTGGTATGAGGAAGCCACGAGGGTGGACATAGAACCTACAGCATCTCATTTAAATGTGGTGGTGATTTCCCCCGAGTGCACGGGTTTAGCAGTGGTTCAAGTGGTTTGACTGATTGACAGGCGAATCCTTCAATCATGACAATGCCATTCACAGCGTGTGCACACATTATGACATACACCCCCTCCATCGAGGGCGGTCGTGTTCATTTGAACGCAAATAATATACTGAGGGATTGCAAGCGCAGTGTGCAACACAAAAGTATTCATAAAAATGTAGATTAACAGCCAAAAATTGCAGTTGTGTGTTTTGCTCCTTGTGAAATATTTTATTGTACCTTAAGTGACTGTTTTGTGTAGTGACTCCGATGATACTTTCATTGCAAGGTCGCTACATATTGTAATGCCCAAACCTATTCCCGTGCGTAGCGCCAGTGAGGCATTTCTGCGTGGAATCGAAAATAGAGCAATGAAGCAAAGTGAGCCTTGTTAAATAAAACTACTATGGGGTAAAGAATGCAGTTTTTTTTTTTTCTTACTTGAATAAAGATGTCCGTGTGCACGTTAGCGGGTTAAAGCAAACGGTGTTTGTAAACTTGCATCAATAATATGACTCACTCTAACCAGCTCTGTAACACCGGGATCTCAGGTTCACTGTCGCCATGACGACAAACTCAAGGCGAAGCATTCTGAGAATGCGGCGATGCTAAATGTATGGCTTAAATTCAAATTATATTTCCCGTTGCAGTGCTGGTGAGTAATTAAATCACCAAAAGCAAATTAATCAATGTCAAAATCAGAGACTTGATGAATGAGCTTTAAGTTTTGCCACGGTCATTATATGCGGTGTCATGTATGAAGGCAGCTTCTCATTCAGTCATTTCTAAGAGCTTTATCTCAGCAGTGCTCGTGATTATCACTCAGCCAAATTGATAAGTTGAACGTGACCTGCTTTGTGTTGTTGCTCTTCTGCGACTGCTTTGATGAATGGAGAACAGCTCCAAA